>NC_041402.2:38983087-39283087 GCF_900747795.2 Erpetoichthys calabaricus
CATCTCGCTTATTCAACCTTTTTTTTTTTTTTCCTTCTTTGTATACACGCCTTTGCCGTATGCGCATTTTTCCCTGTGCGCATTTATCCATGTGCGTTTTTTCCCCTGCGCGGTTATTTCTTGTGCGCTTATATGACTGTGCGTTTTTTCTATAGGGATATTTCCTGTGCGCTTCTTTCTGGTCACGAAAGTGTAAAGGGCAGGTCATAATGTCTAACTGAGATTACTGCTAAGTGTTTGTAAGCTGCTTTGCAGAGCAACCAGAGGCTGTAGGTTAGGACAGAGTGAATAAGACAACTTAACACTAGAATCCCTGAGGCCTACAAAAAAATTTGTAATCCAGGACCACCTGAAATTCCCTTGCACCTCCTCATCAGCATCTTTTATTTTGTAAATGTATTGATCAGCACCGGCAGCTGGCAGCCTGCTATCCCATCTCCCACCGATGCAGCTTTAGTTGTACACAAAGTTCTCCCAGCTAAAGTCTGTTTATCTGAGTACAAGGTGCCTTGAATTGTATAGGGTAAATAATATATCGTTATTTGGAACACATACATTTCATGTGTGTGCCATGTCTACAACGATCTGTGTAAATGTAGGATGACAGGAAATGCGAGGCAAAAAATGCTGAAAACATAAGTAGAACAGAAACTTTTTTCATGTTCTACCAATAATTGGCAAAATGCTGACATGAAGTGCATAATGTGTGAAGACTGAAGTCTAAATATCAAACACTTTCACAAAAGACACACATATAACAAAACAAGTGCACTTTTCTTTAAGAATTTAACCAAAGTAAAAGAAATCTGGCTAGAGTATGACACACACACCCACCTATACATCTGCTTCGCTGGTGTAGAGGTAAGAACGGCTGTTAAGAGGTGGCTGGTTCGATCCCGGGTCCTCCACACATTAACTGTTTTGAGTAATTAGTGGCTATTATTACTATTTGAGTCTGTAACATCCGGTGAGAGTTTTGTTTCATTATTCACTTTTATTCTCTCAGTCACGATCATGCTCGCCCCAATATGACACTATTAATTTTCAAATAAAAACATACTGTAACAGAGGTGAACTCAGATGAGGGTTCTACATCGGAGAAAGAGAACAGAAGCCCTCCCTGCAAGAACCGTTCAGGTACACATAAAAACCAATGCATCTGCACCAGGTGTAAAGGCGAAAGATGGCACCATCTGGATGCAGAAAGATGTTGGGCATCATCTTGCCAGTGAATCTGCCACATGCATGTCTTTCATCGAAACAGCAGGGCTTACAGAGCTTGCCAAGGTATTGTGCAAAGTCCTGTTTGTGATTATGTTTTGTGATGGTCTTTATAAAACATTTATATGTTACTTACAGTATATAAAAACCAGATCGAATGTTTTTTTACCTATTTACCTTGATTTATTTACTGATCTTCCTAGAGTGTAAAGTCACAAGTAGACTGCAGAGCTTCCTGTATTTGATTGACACGAGCATGCTGATGTACATGTGCAATGCCACTCCTTATTCAGGAAAAGATCCCAGTCGTCCCACGGGAGAAAGGCTTTCTAAGACTAAGGTCATAAAGCTTATGGAGTCATTTCTGGACAAAGGCAGAACCGTAACAACAGTTGAGTAAACTGCGACAGGAGCTTCCACCTGCAGCTAAAGTCACTTCAATACTCAAGTCCTGCCTTGCTGCACAAGAACTCTGGCAAAAATCATGCCAAGTGCATTACTCATTCTCAAAATAAAACTCACTCTTGTAAAATGTGCTCAAAATGTCATTCGCCCTTGTAAAACAAGTGGTATTCTGAAACGGATGTATGGCAGTAATCTAACTCCATAATGTCTGAATGGTTTGACTTGTACTTTTAAACTGTGAAACAGAGGACTAAATCATGGAAAAATGTGCATATATATATATGCTGAGAAACATTACGGAGGATCTTAGATTACTCAAAACTGCACAAATTTTGTTTGACGGTTCAATTCCTGTATGAATAGATTTAAATATTTATTAATTTGAATATTCAAATTGAAATGAAGGTTTCATGTATCTCAAGCTTTACATTAGACAAACTCCTATATGTGAAACAATGGCTTTTTTCATCTTGCTATCTAAAGTTAGTTTTACTCACATATCCTATCCCACAGCAGACTGCCAATAGTTTTTTGGCTGGATAGGATCTATTGTCAGAAATCTGTCCATTTTTGTTGTCAAGTCAGAAAGAGAAACTCTGAAATAGTAAATGGCCCATGGGGCATTGCTGCTGCCTCTGCTTGAGGACACCCTTCATGTCAAAGAGGCCATGTCTCTCAAGTTTTATTTTCTAGATGACTGGGTGACAAACAATTGAAGGCAGATTTAAAGTTCACACAGAGGTAAATTAAAGCTGCTCCATGAAGGCAAAATTATCATACTGAAGGGAAAGCAAAAATAGAAAGGACTTCCTGCTGTGGCTTTGTGCATGCCATTACACAAACTGGGGATACATTTGCAATTGGACACAAAATATTATTCCTAATTAGATGTGATATTTACAGAAGTCATTATTTTTCTCCAGCTGTGCATCTTTGTGAGTGCTGAGAAGCTAGAAAATGCAACACTATGGCCAATCTCTTTCTCTTATATAAACCAAAAAATCTGTTTGTGTTTCACAAATTAGTCTAATGAATGCACTAAATGTTCATATTGCAAAAACGGTTCATGTCAGAAAGTTGCATTATTATGCACCCATTCAAGTCATGGAACCATATTTGCATTTTCTGAAGCACAACTGAAGGTCACCTTATGTATGTATAAATCCAGCCTAAGTCACAGAAAACAGCTAACAGAAATTAACCCATTTTCTGTTTTCTTAAA
Organism: Erpetoichthys calabaricus; assembly: GCF_900747795.2. Lineage (NCBI taxonomy): Eukaryota > Metazoa > Chordata > Cladistia > Polypteriformes > Polypteridae > Erpetoichthys > Erpetoichthys calabaricus. Next base: position 38,985,936 of record NC_041402.2, read on the forward strand.
TACACTGAAATACATACATGTTTCTATAGGGTGGGCCATTTATATGGATACACCTTAATAAAATGGGAATGGTTGGTGATATTAACTTCCTGTTTGTGGCACATTAGTATATGTGAGGGGGGAAACTTTTCAAGATGGGTGGTGACCATGGTGGCCATTTTGAAGTCGGCCATTTTGGATCCAACTTTTGTTTTTTCAATAGGAAGAGGGTCATGTGACACATCAAACTTATTGGGAATTTCACAAGAAAAACAATGGTGTGCTTGGTTTTAACGTAACTTTATTCTTTCATGAGTTATTTACAAGTTTCTGACCACATATAAAATGTGTTCAATGTGCTGCCCATTGTGTTGGATTGTCAATGCAACCCTCTTCTCCCACTCTTCACACACTGATAGCAACACCACAGGAGAAATGCTAGCACAGGCTTCCAGTATCCGTAGTTTCAGGTGCTGCACATCTCGTATCTTCACAGCATAGACAATTGCCTTCAGATGACCCCAAAGATAAAAGTCTAAGGGGGTCAGATCGGGAGACCTTGGGGGCCATTCAACTGGCCCACGACGACCAATCCACTTTCCAGGAAACTGTTCATCTAGGAATGCTCGGACCTGACACATTGAACACATTTTATAAGTGGTCAGAAACTTGTAAATAACTCATGAAAGAATAAAGTTACATTAAAACCAAGCACACCATTGTTTTCTTGTGAAATTCCCAATAAGGTTGATGTGTCACATGACCCTCTTCCTATTGAAAAAACAAAAGTTGGATCCAAAATGGCCGACCATGGTCACCACCCATCTTGAAAAGTTTCCCCCCTCACATATACTAATGTGCCACAAACAGGAAGTTAATATCACCAACCATTCCCATTTTATTAAGGTGTATCCATATAAATGGCCCACCCTGTAGTATGAAATATTCAAGTCTCATTTTCAGAAGATAGTCCTAGATGACCTTAGTTCAAGGAGATGGCTGTTATAAAATGCTTGCTTTGTTTTTCTTTTTAATTCTTAAGTGTATTTATGGTTATTTAGATACTGAAAGGTCCAGCAGAGACTATTAAGAATTTAACTCAACTCTATACATGTGACAATAAAGTTGAAAAAAAAAAAAAACTACAACTTTTGAGCAAAGGTAACCTGTGCTTTAAACAGACATTTTGTCATATAACCACTGCCTTTGTACAGTACACATCAAGATGGTGTTACAAATGATCTGTACAGTAATCTTTCTTCCCATGACCTGAATGGTTTATTTAATAGAACTTTTAAATATGTCTGGGTGTTTTATATTGCCTGAAACAAAATTCACACATTAACATTTTGAATGTGTTGTGTTGAGTGTGAAGTTGAAACACCCAAAAATAAAAAGGTAAACATTCTATATATCTGCACAGCCATTTATCCTACCATCTTTAACATGCTAGTTGTGTGTGTAACAAAAACAACCTTGATTTAGCTGTATAAATACTTACTGACCCCACCCTCTAACATTTACAATTGAACATGGGCAACACATGTGGAGTATCAGTCTCATCATTAGTGATTAAATGTTTAAAAAGAGTCCTTCCTTAGTGTTGTGGTCCATTTCTGAAGCATAGAGGGACCATGTAGTTATTCATGGTTATAATATGGACAATATTGCTGAAATCCATGTCAATTATTATTCTGTGGGAGGAGGCGTTTTATTATATCTGTTACACAAAAAAAGTTATTCTTGATGCGTCTTGCTCAATTTATCACTATCATAAGTGAAATCAAGACTTATTTTTAATCTAAAAACAAAGTTTTGGTGAGTCTTTTTTGCTTAAACTTTAGCCACACTGAAAACAAATTCAATTAGTTTTTAGGAGAAAAATTACACTTTCAATAAAAGTAGATGCACCCCTGAAATCCTTACTTTCTTGCTTGCTGCAGAAGGTCTTCCTTCCTCTGGAGCAACATCCTCTGGCGTTCTTCTGCTGATTTGGAAAAGCGGCTACCTCTGGCTTCAAAGTCTTCAGCTGGCTGAGGAGCACTGTCATTATTGACTTCTGTGTTTGTAGCCTCATCAGAATTCAGGCTGAGATCTAAAGATACTCTATCTGTATTCTGCAGAAAAAGCAATTCATTTGTTTACATAAAAAGTCTACACAAGAATAAATTCATGTGTTTTAAAATGTGCACTCAACAAAAAAAGTATTCCCAACACTATAAAAAAAAATCCTAACCAACATTATACAGTATATATACATACATATATATACTTATAATACCTGAACAGAACTGTCAGTTGTATCTTGATTAAAACTGTTTGACTCTGTAGATGGATTATTTAATGAAGTTCTGAATCCTAATGATTGCTAAAGGAGAAAACAAAAACAAAAGAAAGAATCAACACAAACTCCCTTTTTCTTCATATTATATTACCATATTTACATATTTTTCGCTTATTTTTATACTCCAAGTATATTTTTGCAGAATTCATAATTTTTTTATTGTTATAACGGTCTCATATCTAGTGCTAATAAGTTTATACTTCATTTGTACAAAAAAAAAAAAAAAAAAAAAAATTCTTGTTTTAACTGTATTAAACAGTTTAGGTACTGCAAAAAAAAACCAAAAAAAAAAAACACACTCTCTTACTGTTACGTAACATGACCTCAACAAACACTTCCTTCAGTCTTCATAACACTTATTTCTCTGCAGTGTGACCTACTAACAAAACATCACTTTAGAGTGGTCGGAGGTGGCTTAACTGAGACCTATTTTCTCTTGATACTAGGGGGCTCTGCCCCCTGCTCGCTTCGCTCGCCAACCCCTGGTGTTGGGAAATTACAAAGAGCGTGATGTATGAATGAGATATACCATAGTGTGAAGGTGTAGATGACGCAGATAGGAAGCAAACAATAAAGTGTTTGGCACAGTGTAAAGGTTTATTGGAAAATTTCTTTGTAAACAACATTAGTAGTAAAGATGGTGTCTTGTCCTTGAATGAGTTTTCCTTGGCATGGAGCATTTATGACCTTAACTTTAACGTCAGATGAACATCGAAGTTGTGAGAAGGCCACATAAAGTTGTCCATGTACAAAAACGGGCTCAGATAGGTAGATGCCAACCTTGTGCATGGTTTGTCCTTGTGATTTGTTGATGGTCATGGCAAAGGCAGGTTTAATGGGGAATTGTTTCCGTTTAAGTGTAAAAGGTAATTCCAGGTCAGAACTTGTAAGGTCAATTTTAGGAATTAGAACAGTATTGTTAGCATGTGATCCTGTAAGAAATGTTGCTTGAATAACATTGTGTGTTATGGTGTAGACGACTAAACGTGTACCATTGCATAAACCCTGTGTAGTGTTAAGGTTTCTTAATAGCATGAGTATTGTTCCGTTTTTAAGGCTAAGACTGTGTTGTGGTAATCCGGCTGGGTTAATAGTGTTCAAAAATGCTAAGGGGAAATTAAGATGGTCATTGTCGTCATCAGAGTCAACTTTGTCAGAGCTTAGAAAGAGGTGTGACTCTCCAGGAAGTAATGAAATGACCTGGTTATTAATGTGATCAACAGTAATATTTTTTGGACATAATATACTTCGTTGTGTTAAAAGGGGCATTTGGTCTAATGAGACCGCTGTTCCAAATATCTCCGTAAGTAAGTCGTCGCAGATGAAGGGTTGAGGAATTGTAATAATATCTGGGTGAAGTCCATCTGTATTGGTGAGTGTACAATGTTCTAGTTGTAATAACCAATTGTTATATTCGGGATCTGGAAATCGCATGTTTTGTACCAAGTGTATCTTTAGAAAGCAATGCCAATTGTTCGCGTAACATTTTTTGTTCCGCGGTTTTAGAAGCGCGCCGAGGTGAATTTTTTTTTTGATGCGGGTTCGTGTTTGTGGTCCCGTTACTCGAGCCGTCTAGTTTTGTATCCGTGATCGTGAATTGATGACTTGTTTGATCTTTATCGTTAGGAATATGGATAAGTAATAAGTAGGATTGAACTCACTGTTAATATGCGGACTGTTCATTTCTTTGTATTATCACCAATCAGGTCTCGCGCCTGTATATGTATTGTAGTTCGGTCTCGTGTTGCTTATATGACGTCGTCGCGTATTTTAAGGTGGACTGAATAATAGCTGAGCGCATGGCATGTGGAGCAATAGGTAAGCACTGTCTAAAATCTACTCCTAATAAAAGTACCTTTCCTCCAAAGGGAATATTATTATTCATCAACGCAATGCCAATTGTCCGCTCATTTTAAGGTGGACTGAACAATAGCTGAGCGCATTGTAAGTGGAGTAATAGTTAAGCACTGTCTAAAATCTCCTCCTAATAAAAGTACCTTTCCCGCAAAGGGAATATTATTATTCATCAACGTTTGTAGAAGTTTATCAATGGTGTTGAGTAAGTGACTGGATGCCATTGTACATTCATCTATAATTAATAGTGTGGCAAGACGGATGTCACGTGTATTGTTACTGTGCATTGTCATAGTGGATACCGATGTTTCTGTGATTGGGACCGGTATTTGGAATAAGGAGTGACATGTGTTTTTGGAGCCGAGACATTTTTTCTTCTGCGGTTTCAGAAGCGCTTTGTAGGTGCCGACATGATTTGTGCATATTTGCGTTCGTGATTTGTTTCAGGGTGCACTGTTCCAATGCGATGTAATATTTGTCCACATACGCGAAAGCAGTATGGGTCATTGCCTTTTGGTGACCTGATATTTACTCCGGTAGATGCAAAATCAAATGAACTATTGTAGGATGTAATGCAGTTCATAAAGTTTTTACTTTCAGGTACTTCGTTAGTTAGAAGCTTCTGTAGATATGCAGGATATGAATGTAAAGGAGGCAGTGTTATTTGACTTTTTTGACAACAACGTGTAAATTCATTACTTGTATTGCCATTTGTTTCTTCAGGGAAGTTAAGTGAATGACAATGATTGCAAATGACATTCATTAATCCCAATGAATTTTCATGAAAAGTGGACTTATTATTGAACGCGCTGTCAGCTAACTGGCACAATCTGAATGGTCCTTTTTGTGTACGTTTCGCGTGCTATGTCCGTAGTCTGTCCCGTTTCGTGTCCAATGGGCTTTGTGTGGCGCTCGCGGATTTTTTTTTGTGTGCTGGGGGCTTGTTGTTTTTATTTCTGTTAGTGGAGGGAGTGTTTGTGTGTCGTGGGGCTGAATCGTCCTTTTTGTGTGCGAACCGTTTCGTGTGCTATGTGTTAATATTTTTTGGACAGAATATAGTTCGTTGTGTTAAAAGGGGTATTTGGTGTAATGAGATTGTTGTTCCAAATATCTCCGTAACTCTTTTGAAAGCAATGCCAATTCTCTGCATATTTTAAGGTGGACTGAAGAATAGCCGAGCACATGACATGTGAAACAAAAGCTAAGCACCGTGTAAAATCTCCTCCTAATAAAAGTACCTTTCCTCCAAAGGGAATATTATTAATCATCAACGTTTGTAGAAGTTTATCAATGGTGTTGAGTAAGTGAGTGGATGCCATTAGATGCAAAAGCAAATGAACTATTGTAGGATGTAATGCAGTTCATAAAGTTTTTACTTTCAGGTACTGCGTTAGTTAGAAGCTTCTGTAGATATGCAGGATATGAATGTAAAGGAGGCAGTCAAATTTGACCCTTTTGACAATAACGTGTAAATTCATTACTTGTATTGCCAGTTGTTTCTTCAGGGAAGTTAAGTGAATGACAATAATTGCAAATGACATTCATTAATCCCAATGAATTTTCATGAATAGTGGACTCATTATTGAACGCGTTGTCAGCTAACTGGCGCAATCGTTTAGCAGGTGTCTGTCGTTGATGTCCTTGACGTGAATGTTTTGTCTGGGCCGTTTGAGAGGCGCGTCGTTGTATGTGCAGGAATTGGGACGTGCTATTCTGGAGCCGTAATCGATTTGCCTGTGCTGTGTGAGAAGCCCGTTGTAGTTTACGGCGGTCATTGTTTGTATTGAGCCTTGCCCGTTTTTGTATGTCAGTTAGTCGACCGACATGTATTGTTTTTTTTCATGCGGGTTCGTGTGTTTGGTCCCGTCACTCGAGCCGTATCGTTTTGTACTCGTGAGCGTGAATTCATGACTTGTTTGTTCTTCAGCGTTATAAATATGGATCCAAGGAGGATCGCACTCACTGTTAATATGGAGCCTTTTCTGTGGTTGAACGGTTAGTAGTGCATCAGTGTAATGAGATCGACCTATGCTGCATAATTTGAATGTGTTCAGATGACATATATTTAATACGGACGGTTCGTTTAGTAATGGTGCTTTGTGTCTCATTTCTTATTTATGTTAGTGTGGTCGTGGGTCCGAATCCTGCTTTTTGTGTATGTTTCGTGTGCTATATCCGTAGTCTGTCCCGTTTTGTGTCCAATGGGTTTGTGTGGCGCTCGCGTCTGACTTCTTTTGTGGCTACGGCCCATGGCCGGATGTCCCTGCGTCCATCCGGTTTACCATTCTCGGTTAGTAATATGGATTACACATACACACACAAATATACATACATAGATATACATATACACATACATATTATAAACAGCTAAAAAAAAAAATTTAAAGGAACGCTTTGAAAACACATCAGATATCAATAGGAAAAAAATCCTGTTTGATATTTATATTGATATGGACTGGGTAATGTGTTACGAATGAAAGGATGCCACATCGTTTGATCAAAGTGAAAAAATGATATACACACACACACACATATATATTATATTATATACAGTGCATTCGGAAAGTATTCAAAGCGCATCACTTTCTCTACATTTTGTTATGTTACAGCCTTATTCCAAAATGGATTAAATTCATTTTTTTCCTCAGAATTCTACACACAACACCCCTATGACAACGTGTAAAAAGTTTACTTGAGATTTTTGCAAATTTATTAAAAATTAAAAAATTGAGAAAGCACATGTACATAAGTATTCACAGCCTTTGCCATGAAGCTGAAAATTGGGCTCCGGTGCATCCTGTTTCCCCTGATCATCCTTGAGATGTTTCTGCAGCTTAATTGGAGTCCACCTGTGGCAACTTCAGTTGAGTGGACATGATTTGGAAAGGCACACACCTGTCTATATAAGGTCCAACAGTTGACAGTTCATGTCAGAGCACAAACCAAGCATGAAGTCAAAGGAATTGTCTGTAGACCTCTGAGACAGGATTGTCTTGAGGCACAAATCTGGGGAAGATTACAGAAAAATTTCTGCTGCTTTGAAGGTCCCAATGAGCACAGTGGCCTCCATCATCCATAAGTGGAAGAAGTTCGAAACCACCAGGACTCTTCTTAGAGCTGGCCGGCCATCTAAACTGAGCGATCGGGGGAGAAGGGCCTTAGTCAAGGAGGTGACCAAGAACCCGATGGTCACTCTGTCAGAGCTCCAGAGGTGCTCTGTGGAGAGAGGAAAACCTTCTCTGCAGCAATCCACCAATCAGGCCTGTATGGTACAGTGGCCAGACGGAAGCCACTCCTTAGTAAAAGGCACATGGCAGCCCACCTGGAGTTTTCCAAAAGGCACCTGAAGGACTCTCAGACCATGAGAAAGAAAATTCTCTGGTTTAATGAGACAAAGATTGAACTCTTTGGTGTGAATGCCAGGCGTCATGTTTGGAGGAAAGCAGGCACCGCTCATCACCAGGCCAATACCATCCCTACAGTGAAGCATGGTGGTGGCAGCATCATGCTGTGGGGATGTTTTCCAGCGGCAGGGACTGGGAGACTAGTCAGGATAAAGGGAAAGATGACTGCAGCAATGTACAGAGACATCCTGGATGAAAACCTGCTCCAGAGCGCTCTTGACCACAGACTGGGGCGACGGTTCATCTTTCAGCAGGACAACGACCCTAAGCACACAGCCAAGATATCAAAGGAGTGGCTTCAGGACAACTCTGTGAATGTCCTTGAGTGGCCCAGCCACAGCCCAGACTTAAATCCGATTGAACACCTCTGGAGAGATCTTAAAATGGCTGTGCACCGACGCTTCCCGGCCAACCTGATGGAGCTTGAGAGGTGCTGCAAAGAGGAATGTGCGAAACTGGCCAAGGATAGGTGTGCCAAGCTTGTGGCATCATATTCAAAAAGACTTGAGGCTGTAATTGCTGCCAAAGGTGCATCGACAAAGTATTGAGCAAAGGCTGTGAATACTTATGTACATGTGATTTCTCAGTTTTTTCATTTTTAATAAATTTGCAAAAACCTCAAGTAAACTTTTTTCACGTTGTCATTATGGGGTATTGTGTGTAGAATTCTGAGGAAAAAAATGAATTTAATCCATTTTGGAATAAGGCTGTAACATAACAAAATGTGGAAAAAGTGATGTGCTGTGAATACTTCCTGGATGCACTGTACATCCTCTTTAATAAAATCCCTTTGTGCGTCCAGGTGTCCGTGTGTGTGTGTTTTCTGGTGAAGTGGGCATGCGCGGGGCACGGTGCTATGCGCGATATTACTGTCAGAGAAAGTTACAGGCGTTTTACGGAAATACAAACCAGTATCACTGTGAGAGGAAATTAAAGGTACACAGTTACTCATATTACAGCCACATACAAGCCAGTATTACTGTCAGAGGAAATTAAAGGCATATTACCGAAGTGCACGCCTGTATTACCACCGGAGAAAATTAAAGGTATATTATGGACGTATAAGCCAGCGGACGTACAAGACAGTATTACTGTCACAGAAAATTAAAGCCACACAATACACGGCAGCAGCCCACAAAGAACGGTCAGCTCAGCAAGTAAATATCAACAAAAGAAAGGCTGAAAGAAAGAAAAATACGACCAACAAAAAGAATGAGGTCAAAGTCCGTTGCCATTTAATATAGACTGTTCCTACTAATGTTTATGCACTACTGTTCTAGCGCCCGTTATTGTAACGGGCTTAATGACTAGTATATATATATATATATATATATATATATATATATATATATATATATATATATATATATATAGTCAGACATTTTTCACTTAGGGGTGTACTCACTTTTGTTGCCAGCAGTTTAGACATTAATGGCTGTGTGTGGAGTTAATTTGAGAGGACAGAAAATTTACACTGTTATGCAAGCTGTACACTGACTACTTTACATTGCATCAAAGTGTCATATCTTCAGTGTTGTCCCATGAAAAGATATAATAAAATATTTACAAAAATGTGAGGGATGTACATATTCATTGTCACACATGCGTGCTTAGGAGACAACTTAAGGGCTTGAGTACATGTAATTCCACGCCGGACCAGGGGGTGGCGAAGTGCACTAATACTAATTCTCTCTCTTTCTCTCTCTCTCTCTCTCTCTCTATTCTAGGGAGATCCTGCCCGGCTCTAGGGCAGCCAACAACGTCACTTCCACTTCTGGTCCTGATGACATCACTTCCCTTACTGGCCTTTAAAGTTGCCATCTTGTTGATACTAAAACAGTTCTATTTTGGATTCAGTCATGTGAACATGTCTCTAAAATTGAATGGGTTTTGCAGCCGGGAAAAATTATACGGATGGCTGTCCCAAACCTTCGCCAAAGTCTTATGGTCATTCTTGATAAAACATATATGTGTAAATATATATCTATCTATATAAAAAAATCCTGGGTTGAGACGTGATCATCTCGAAGACACACTCTGACATAACACGAGACTAGACATTACAACCTTAGGAAGCAAGACCAGTGACACGGTGACTTTTGCACATCACGCCCTACTTACAAAAAATTTAAAACAAGTTCATGGACATCTAACCTCGCAGTTGTTGGAATGCTTTTGGCAGACACACTTCATGTGCTCCCAGCTCTTAAAAATGTTATATGTTCTAGAAGGCACGTCAATGACTAAGCGAACAAGGAAGAACAGCGCGTCAAAAAGAGACATGAAAGCGCTGATGATGTCAATCGGTTTGTCTGTGCTGAAATTCCAGAGAACAGAGAAACCTATCCTGAATTATGGTACAAAGTCATTAAACACATGTCTCATGGATATCATTTAAAATGATTCAGTATGCTGGGACTCAAGTGTTAAAAAGAAATTTCCTAAAGTGCTTGTTCAAATCAACAGATAAGACTAAGGCTGACCTTCCTGATTATGACCGAAGAGATAATCGTCACAAACAACACACTTATCACAAAAAGAAAGATAGCAAAATTGTGATGATCGACAACTCAATGATTGTACCTTATAATGTATTTGCTCCAACAATTCGATTGTCATATTAATGTCGAGTATTGTGCATCGGTGTTATGAGTATTAAGTACATCTACAAGTACATACATAAAAGGCACGATAGAGTACGCGTTACTTTATCCAAAGAACAGTCTCAGGATGAAGTTCAAGCATATTTAGATACTCGGTACGTCAATGCAATGGAAAGTGGGTGGCATTTATATACAGTACATACATACATACACACACACACATACACATGTATATATGTGCACGTGTGTGTGTATGCATCTAACTAAGCAGTTACTCAGACATTAAAAAGAAAAGCTAATTAATGTTATATGTGGTATTTTATTAGATATATAAAAAAAGAATTATACATAGAATTTTAATTATGCAGATCGATTTAAATGTGAAGTTTTGCTTCTAGAGGAATAATTGTTTCCAGTCTTCATGGGGTGCATTCAGTCCTCCTCTTCACAACGGCATGTAGCACTGGAGGGGGCGGATCCCCCTAGTGTGTGTGTGTGTGTATATATATATGTATGTATGTGTGTGTGTGTGTATATATACACACACACACAGATAATAACCATGAAGACAAGAACAAGCCTTTATTAAGGTTTTGTTAACAGTAAATGAATAATAGATGCATTTTTGCAGTATCTAAAGTATTAAATCAGTTAATTATTATGTTTCAATGCTGCGGGTTATGCAAGAAAGCTTAACTGCTTTCAAGTTTTGTACACATCTATACATTTTCTATGGGTTTAACCCTCACTATAATGAATTCAAAAAAGGTCATATGATGTACTTAGTTATTTTAGCCTTCATAATAGCACTTATAATTTAATGAATTTCATAGTCATCAGGTAGAGAAAAGCCAAGCAAAATGACACCTTTTATTGGCTAACTAGAAAGATTACAATATGCAAGCTTTCGAGGCAACTCAGGCAAGACATCTTGCCTGAAGAAGGGGCCTGAGTTGCCTCGAAAGCTTGCATATTGTAATCTTTCTAGTTAGCCAATAAAAGGTGTCATTTTGCTTGGTTTTTCTCTACATTCATAATGGCTAACACGGTACAGCACCCTAATACTATAGTCATCAGGTGTAATGGACCCACACAAAGGAATTATTTTTTATATAATTTTAAGGGTAATATTTTACCATACAATGATAATATTATAGTGATCAAATTGCCAAGGTTCTGTAGTTTAACCCTATGTAAGCAAATGCCCCTCTGCATTAAGTATAATACTACACCATGGACTAGTGTGAGATCTCTGAATATGTATATTTAAAATAAATAAATAAAACCTTACCTGTGTGGGGAAAGGCACCTGGATTCTGCCCTCTAGAATATTGTCAGTGGTGATTTCTACAGAGCGCGTCAGTTGGAGGTCTTGAAGCACAAGATGGTATGGGACCTGGGGGAACATTTCCTGTATCTGATGTGCCTGTTAATTGGAAAGCATAGTTCACCACGCATATTCCTGCAGAAAGAACTACTGACTCTAGAAATAGGTGTCTTAAAATTTATAATAATTTACAATGGTATTTAAAACTTAAATTATTTAAAAACTAAGCAAATCTTAAAATTACTATATTAAAGCCTTATTTTCATCATGAAAATGCCATTGAACATAAAAGATCACTGGAACAATCTCTCAAGCACAGGCTGATTTGTTCCATTTACTTAACTGAAGACTAAATGTAAACCTTGCTTAATAACGTTTGATTCAGGCTATTAATCTTTTTGTGAAAATGCTCAAAAAACGTTTGAAAATGTAAGTGTAGTGTAAAAAACAGATGTAAAAAACAAAGCTGTTGTCTTACTGTATTCAGTGCTTACCATAGCATTAAGTTGTGAATTATTTGCTTGTGTAATTCCAAGAATATTAGTAGTGTGCATTACTTCTACAGAAAAACTGGGAAGCCAGCTGGCAATTCGGGAACCTGAAAAATAAATAAATAAAATGATATTAAGGCAGGCTGACAACTATTAAAAAGTCAGTGTAAAATATTCAATTACACTTACCATGAAAACTTGTAACTGGCACTTTTCTATCAAAGAAACAAAGTTTTCTATTTTTATGTTCTTTGTGACTTTTTTATAAGACTTTACTAATCTAACTGCAATGAAGTAACATAAATAGCCAAATACAGTGATGCCTCATACAAAGAACTTAATTCTTACTTAAGTCCAAATCAATTTACCCCATTAGAAATAATGGAAAGTGAATTAATCCATTTCCAGGACCCTAAACTATAATACCCTTTTCAATAAATATAAAATAGCAAATGTACATAATTTAAGGTAAAATAACACAATTAAATGCCCTAAATAATAAATAAAAAATGAAAATAAAGTATATAAATACTTGACGGAATTGATAAAATGTGGTTTCAGCAAGACGGGGCTACCTGCCATACATCCTGGGAGACAATCACCCTGCTTCATGAAAAATTCCTGAGCGCCTGATCTTGCTTCACGGCGGCAACCAAGAATGGCCTCCGAGGTCATGTGACCTCACACCTTGTGACTTCTTTTTATAGGGATATGTGAAGTCACAAGTTTACATGAACAAACCTCAAATGATTACCGAACTGAAGAGGGAAATTCAACGGGCAATCGGCAAAATTGACAGGGATGTCTGCAAAAGAGTTATCGTTAATTTCAACGATTGGATGACTGCCTGCAGAGAAAGTGGAGGTAGACATATGCTCGATATCATTTTTCATTATTAAATTGAAGTATAAGTTGAATGAAATTAAATAAAATTTTTAATTTTGCTTCGATTTTGGCTGATTTATTACATTTTTAAAAACTGTGTACTTTATGAAACACCCTCTAGAATCGTTCGAAGTACGAGGCACCACTGTACAAATAAAATTGGCATTATAAAACAATGCAATATTAAATCCAAGTGAAACGCTATGTTTAGTATAATTTGAAATAAACTGGTATGTTCTGACATTGGATTTAGAGTTGAAACCAAGAGCTTAAACACCTTCCTTTCTTTAATATTGCACTTTTTCTTCACAAAGTAAATCTGGTGTGTAATTTAGCTACTCATAATGGGAATGCAGCTAAATTCAAAGGAATGCCATGTCTATACATTACAATTAATTTTCTCCTTGCCATGTCATGTGTTATTACTACATTGCCCCCTTAATCTACTGTGGTTTTATTTTTAAATGTTCCATTTCATGGTAGACCGCTTATTGCAGTCTCTCTCTCTCTCTCTATAACAGTTTTAGAAATTTTCAGTTTAATTCACTAAGGAACAAGTTCAGTAACCATCATTCCTTAAAAAAATTAAATACAGGAATAGGCTGAACACAGACAGGAACTGCATAGCTACAAAGCAGGCTCTGTCTTATTTTTTTACCTTAATTTGTATGTAACTTCTGATATATTTTTCTACTTCTTTTCATCTGGATTCATAAGTTCCTAAATAAATTTGTAAATTAAAAGTATGGACATTTAGGCCTTATTTATATTTTTTTCCATTCCACATCAAGCTATGTCACCATTCTTACATAAAAAGCACTAAAAAAAGTATCTGACATAAGAAAAAAGACAAGAGTCAGTCTCACACATACACACACACACAAAATCTGCAACCCCTTGTTAAAACCCCTAAATACAATGCTGGGGTGATTGAAGAAGTGTCACATTTAATTGTGTCTAGTGGTAGTTTAGTAGTTAACAATTTAAGACCAAAAAATGGCGATATTCTAAACATTTCAACTCCCAGAAGGGCTATGCCATGAAAAAGGATTGCGAACTCCTGGGCTAGAGATATCAAACAACATTTGTTCATACATACATTAAATGTCTGCAGCAATTAAGCATTTGCTTTGACTAATGGGGTTAACCATTACCCAAAAACACACTGCGAGACTACGGTTAGCAGTAACCAAGATACATGATCATGCGATGCTTTGCAGCCTAAAGTTTATATTAATGAGGGGCCCTCACTAGAAGTTACAACCTTGGTTGGGGGTGACTTGGCTTAAAGTTTGGGAACCCACACTCTTATATACCCGGCAACATTACCTTCTCCTTTAGCAAGGCAGCTCAAACTGTCAGAAGTTTAAAAAAAACTTAAGTTTCTTAGATACTAAGAATTCCCTGCCAAAAAATACTTTCAGGGATGGGGAAAAAAGATGAATGGAAGATTCACTATTACACCACTACTGGTTTTTGTTATTTTTTGAGGCTATTACAACATGTAACAGCATATGCTACACAAGAAAAATATATAATACTAGCCAACCCGCGGCTACGCCGCATAATTATGTATTGATGGGTGAACACTTCCTGAAAGACACAGTTGTCCAAATGGGGTGGATTTGAGGATACGACTGTTGGTGAATGAAAAGATGGAACTCTGGAGAGGGCAACATACAATTGTCCGTGACTGAAAACTGGAGGACCTCCAGCCTCCACCTCCCACAGCGAGGGACGGGGCTGGACAGCGCTTGGGTGCGGAGGGCGGAACGGGTAGAGAGGGGAAGGATGCCCATTCCACTCCCTCCGTCCCGGCCCCCCCGCCATTCTAGTCTGCCGATTTCTTAGTCATCTCTTAGTCATCGTTCAGTACACACTGCCTGCTCATGTGCTCGCCCCCCAACTCCTCACCTGAGTCGCTTTCATCTGTGTACAGTCTACAGTACATGCAGCTGTGCGTCACATTGACTTTTCATTTTCCAAACACCGCCACAGTCGCTTTTGTCTCTGCTACAGTTCACATGCACCTCTGAGCCACGTTGACTTTTCATTGTTCTTTGCGGTTACGAATGCTTTTCTATATATAATCCACCAAGTCATCCGACCATGGTAGTAGCAATGGGGGAGTGTGTACAAAGGGCAGGGGCTTAATCAGTGCGAGCCCCTGTGGGGAACAATTGCAAGTCCTAGTCTCCATCACGAATGGGGTTCAACGGCTTACCTACGCCTCTCGGCGCTGGGTAGACACACGTTGATCCATTCAGTGTAGCGCGCGTGCAGCACAGGACATCTAAGGGCATCACAGACCTGTTATTGCTCAATCTCACGTGGCTGAAAGCCACTTGTCCCTCTAAGAAGTTGGACGCCAACCACTCGTGGGTCGCGTCAACTATTTAGCAGGAGGGAGTCTCGTTTCGTTATCAGAATTAACCAGACAAATCGCTCCACCAACTAAGACCGGCCATGCACCACCACCCACAGAATCGAGAAAGAGCTACCAATCTGTCAATCCTCTCCGTGTCCGGGCTGGGTGAGGTTTCCCGTGTCGAGTCAAATTAAGCGAAAGGCTCCTCCACCCTTCCGTCAATTCCTTTAAGTTTCAGCTTTGCAATCATACTCCCCCCGGAACCCAAAGACTTTGGTTACTCGGTTGGCTGCCAGGCGGGTCATGGGAATAACGCCGCCGGATCGCCAGTCGGCATCGTTTATGGTCGGAACTATGAAGGTATGTGATCGTCTTCGAACCTCCGTCTTTCGTTCTTGATTAATGAAAACATTCTTGGCAAATGCTTTTGCTCGAATCATTGGTGGGCGGGGCTCTGTCTTGCATGCGTCTTGCTTGGCATGGACTTAGTGAATTCTTAGAGTTGGTGGGCGTGGCTCTGTGAGTTGTCATCGTATCCCATGGTCTTAGAGTTGGTGGGCGGGGCTTTGAGTTGGCGGGTGTGGCCCTGTCTTGCATGCCTTAGTGAATTTTATATATATATATATATATATATATATATATATATATATATATATATATATATATATAAAATGCATTAGATCAGGGGTGTCGGACTCCGGGCCTGGAGGGCCGCAGTGGCTACAGGTTTTCATCCTAACCCTTATACTAATCAGTGACCAGTTTTAAGTGCTAATTAACTTCTTTTACCTTCATTGTAATTGCCCCGATTTTAAGGATTCAATCCTCTGAATTGATTCTTCATTAAATGACAGCCAAACAGAAATGAGACATGAAACGAGCCAATAGATGACCAGCTAAACTGGGGCTTCAAACTCCAATTTCACTCCAACCAGTTTCTTAATGAGAAGGCAAATATTGCTGTTAATTAAACCAGTTATTTAATTCAATGACTTGCTGTAGCTCTCATTCTGCCACAGCAGACATTTCCAAAACTTTTGATTTTCTGTTTTTCATAAGAAAACTGTCAAAATGTTTTGGTGACCTGAGAGATCAGCCTTACTGAAACCTTCACCTTTCTTTATTTTCAGAAATTGTGTGATGGGCAGAGGTGAGATGGTCATGTGGCTGCTTGTTTTGTGTCTCATTATTGTTTGGCTGCTAATTAAGGGCAAAGAAACAACTAAGGGGTCTGAGTCAAGTTATTTAAAACTAAGGCAAAAGAAGTTAATTAGCAGCAAAAAATGGTCACTAATTAGGAAGATGGTAAGAATGAAAACTTTTAGTCACTGTGGTCCTCAAGGACTGGAGTACGGCACCCTTGGATTAGACTGTACATATAGATCAGTGACTTAGAAGACCATTGACTGATTGCCCATTGAATTTTGGTTTGGTTTGTGTAGTTTGAAATCCCAACCAGATAACTCTCTCTGTATAATTGGCAATTTTACCACATACTATGTCACTGGGCACAGACAATTCCTTGTCAACACTTAGAAGATGGCTCATCTTTTCAAAAGTATGAAGGAAGAGGGCAGGCAAGCAATTAAACTAGCACTGTCAGATCCTCATGCTTTCCTGAAGTACTGGTCAATGCTCTTCACGGAAGGTCTGCACTCATATAGAAAACAAATAGTTTACAAATATAAACTCACCATCAAAATGAAAGAAATGATTGTGTTGGTTAAGTCGAGGCCTGGCATCAGTACCAGGAACAGTACCAATGTTTTCCTCCAAATTCTCTTGCTGCTGCTCATCTCTTGCTCTGCTGTTTTCATTTATATTGAGGGACATTCTGCAAGTTGGACAAGAAGTATCTTGCTCCAGCCAGGAGCGCAAGCAAGAGCTGTTAAATAGACCAGAAATATTTCATACACAGATTAGTTTTATGCAAACACAAGAACCAAAAGCAAAAAAGAACAATTGGTTTGACCGAGATAAAAAACATACAATACGTCTGTGTTAGAACAAATTAAACTAGCCACTGGTAACGGTAATTGACAAAAATCACACTCTTAACATCTTAGACTGGATTCTGTGGTCTCTTACAATTTCAAATCTAAATTAAAAATATTTTTCTACACATATTTATTATGCTACATGACTGTTCAATATAGATGGAAAATACATCCATCCATCATCCAACCCGCTATATCCTAACACAGGGTCACGGGGGTCTGCTGGAGTCAATCATAGCCAACACAGGGTGCAAGGCAGGAAACAATCCCTGGGCAGGGCGCCAGCCCACTGCAGGGCACACACATGCACACCAAGCACACACTACGGACAATTTAGAATCACCAATGCACCCAGCCTGCATGTCTTTGGACTGTGGGAGGAAACCGGAGTACCCGGAGGAAACCCACGCAGACATGGGGAGAACATGCAAACTCCACACAGAGAGGACCCGGGAAGTGAACCCAGGTCTCCTAATTGTGAGGCAGCAGCACTACCCACTGCGCCATCGTGCCGCCCTGGAACATACATTGAAATCAAAAATACCTTTTTAAAATGCAACATTTTCAAAACAATGTGTTTTTTTTTATTTTTGCAAAAGAAAGTAAATTGTACTTAATTATGCCAAACCTTCAGCGGGAGCCATATACTATGCTTTCACTTACTGAACTATAACATACTCTTAACAAAAATCTCCTTACTTGTGAAAAAGGTGTCCACATGGGAGCTTGCGGGCTGTCTGCATGGAATCCCAGCAGATAGCACAGTCATCATTGTTGACAGCCAACTCTTCAGGTGTTGCCACTGCAAACCTTTTTGAATAGACAAGAGGAAAATGATTGAATTCTTATTGATGGTTACAAATTGTGTACGAAGTGCTCTTTAAATAGTCACAATATATTTTTTCATTCAAAAATCAGCACAGACCCAGGAACAGACATTTACATTTTCTAAGTAAAAAGAATCAATTATTAAATATATAAAGAACAATCACTTATTTAAAAAAAAGAAATCTGGATGAGGCCAGCACACTACTTCATATTTAAAATATGCAACACCACTGAAGTTTATTTTCATAATTTAGACAACTTCAAAGGCAAAGCTATTACAACGTGATTAATATATATTTTGATAAATATTTGGGCTTTTTTTTTGGCCTAACTTTGAACAAATAATAAACCAATTCCCCTGTAACTATGTCAACAGTAAAGACATTGTAATAGCTTAATATAGGAATAAAATCTAATCAAGTCTTTTTTTTTTTCTTCAAATTTTTAAATGCACAAGTGAAAATTGTGAACTTCTGAGCTGTGTTTGGCTGTTGTTTTTATGGATTTTAAAAGCTTAAAGCAGAATAATTAGCATTCAGCAAAATCCTAATCAGATCTTAAGACTAATAATAAGTACAAGCGGTCCACACATGAACCATCTGTTGTCAAGTTACAGTGTCCACAAAGTTTTCATCATACACACAGCATGCATACAAACATACATATTTCCAAAAATGCACAAGACATATTCTTGGGATATCAAAATATTTTTCTTTTGGAAACTTTGTTTCTTGAAAATAGTATTTACTTCTTATTGGAAATATGGACAAAACAAAACAATTCGTTGAAACATTTCCCCGCTAAACATTACTTATTTGTAATATTAGCAAAACCCATTCATTACTGTAAAAAGCATTACAAAATTATTTGTTCAGATAAATCCTAAATGTATATTTTGCTCATTATATACATACAGTACATGCAAATTCTCATCTCTGCCTTGTTTCCAATGTTGGATAAAGAGCACAGCCACCCTTTTGCTAATCTTTTGTAAAAGTGAAGTGGTTCCAAAAAAGGTGTGGCTTTTAGCCTACCACCAGGAAACTATAGGAGCATTTCCCACAGAAGCTTGAAATCTTAAATGTGGACTGAACCCAAGACCTTAATTTCCATATGTCTGTTTTCATTTCCTTACATTCAAGAAGGTATTTTTGGGACGCGACATCTGCTACTTAAGACAGTTTCAACTTACCTTACAAGGTCATATATGGACATACTGCACAGATCACATGTAAAAAGACAAGTGCAACTTCATAAAATTTTCTTCTTAAGTCTCCCTATTTATGTTATATATTGATTTCGATAATATTACTCAATTTATTCAAGACAAACTATTTGAAATAAATATAAAAGTTGTCCAATTAGGTACCAACTCTACACTCTGAAAATGTAGCATCTTGTGCACCAAAATTACTAACCGCAAGTAAAGGAATTGATTCACCCGGTGGACTTCATGTGCTCTTACTAATCAGTCTATGCAGTTTATAACATTTCAGCCCTTATTTTAATTTTATTTGCTATCTAGACATTTGGCCAAATACTAAAAACTGGACATTATTTTCAATCTTAGCATACGAGAAAACCAATTTCTAAAGCATGCAACATTCATACTTATCCCACTTACTTATATATTAATTCAGTACCTAAAACCTGCAATACTGTGTACACATTTTTCATTTCAAAATTAGATAATGTAAACTGTTTGTTTCACGCAATTAAGATCTATTTCAGTACATAACGTACTCCTATACCAGGTATTTTTTTTTTTTTTTTTTTGCACCTTGCATCTTGGTCAATTTAAGCAAATATTTTTGCTTTGTTTTTTTCAAAGGGTACATTCACTTGACTCATATTTCATATTTGGAATGCAAATGCTCGTAGTCCCAATAAATTACAAAAAAAGTAATCAAAGAACTATTAAAATTTATTCATTAGGTAAATGAGGTTCAGTCAAAAGGAATAATGGTGGTCCAAACCAATGATCTGACATAATTGGCATTATAGGGTTAAATAAAAGTAGTTTTGCTCATTCATGTACCCTCTAGATGTACAAATATGACCCAACTGTCAATTTCACCATTTTAAGAATCTTTAACAATTATAACTTTAAACTTTCTATAACAAAGAAGATGTAAAATATTCAACCCACCTTGCCTCCATATTTCCAAGCACTCTAAGGTAATTCTTGTGGCGGCGAATTCGGCGCTGAACCTCGTGGAAAAGATACCGAAGCTGCATGAAAATCACCAGACTTGCCATGGAAAGCCAGATATTCCCAAAAAGCTAAATATGCAGGGACAAAAAACACAATATTACTCATAAAATTGATATAAAGCAGGGGAAAAATGTATAAATCAGTACATAATTATATTCAAGTTTAATATTTGCACAAAACCAAATTACTTGATAGCAATCAATTATATCCTTCATTATCTGCAAATGGGAGGATTCCCCCACACAAGCATAGGGGAGATGATTAATTGTATATTTAAATAGAACGTGGCAGTATTGAAGTCTAATTGTTTTCATATCTTGAAGCAGAATGGATGCCTTTAGCACAAAGTATGCTTCATTTGTGCAATACTATGCTAAAATGCAAAAGCAGCATATCTTCAAATAATTACCATGTATAAAAGTATTCTGCTTCTAGGGTAAGACTGCAGCAACCTACACTAGCAAGGAAAAACTGAGGTGATCAGCAGTCAAAGTAAAATCACATACAGGGTGTGCATAATTGACAGAAGACAAGTGTCAATCAATGTGATTGATAGCAAGCCATTTGAACTTTGAGGTTACCACTGATTTGCTACAAAATCCACACAGAAATTAAGGATTAAATCTAAATTTTTTTATTTTTTTTTTATTTTTTTTTTTAAAGAGCTACATCTTGAAAGGGCTTTGACATGACACTTCCAACTGGGACACTTGCATTTGTCATGTAGTTTTCTCTATCCTGCGACTTGCCGTTCTAGCAAGCAGTATTTTTGTCTTATCATACATTTCCTAAACTACTGGTGGTTAATCTGTGTCTTAGAAGCCACAGAAAACTATTAGCTCTCTTCCTGCAAGGTATATAAATATGAAAATAATTTAACAACTACTTATATACAGTCATTACACAAAAACTACACTACTATGGACAAATGCTATTTAATCATTTCAGCAAAACTGATAAAGATGATCTAATTTTTAAAAATGCTATAAAAAAATAACACTCATTTTGCACCTTTTTATACTACTGTACTGCGCAACAAATGCATAAAATTAAAATCAGGTGCACCTGTACAGGTAAGAACAAGAGCCCTGGTCTTAGATAAACATCAAGCTTTATATAGACATCAGAAATGGTGGTGTGGCTTACTCAGCTTTTCATAAAGTACACTTTTTCACATCTGTGTAATACATAGAAAAGCATTTAAGCAAACTGTTCCCATCCATGGGGTCCAGCAAAACAAAATTAAAGTTATCATCTTCTTAATATGAGACATTCTTTAGGTCATAAAAATAACCAATTTCCTCCTTAAAATCTAACTGGCTAGTTGTAGATAACAGGAGGTCAAAAGTAAAATAAGAGTACTTACCAACATATGAATATGATGCATAAGATCAAGAGACAACAATGTGAGCTCCATGATAAAATCTGTGTAGTAAACATAGGTTCCTTTGCTTTCCCAAGTGCCCTCATGATTAAGGTCCCACAAATGGATAGTATAACTGAAAAAATACAATGAATGGTATAAAATTATAAAACAAAAAATAATTTAATTCAATAAGCCATAATTCTCACTGCTTATAAAAAAATGTCTGTCTTTAACATTGGATGGGCTGGATCACATTCTGAGGACCACCAACAGGTATTAAGTCAATGACGAACCATGGAAGGAACACCAGTCTATTGTAGGCCTCAGGGAGATTAACCATGCCACCATTTTGAAAGGAAAAGAGGAAGGTGCTTTTCAAGAGGAAATGGGCATGGTGGTCCCATTCTCCTACTTATAAAAGTAGAATGTTAGAATGAAAATTCAAAGCAGAGCTTTCTGATATGCACATGGTTGTTCTGGAAATTTGTACAGTTGCTTATTTTACCACATTGCCACTATAGGTCCTTATACAATTACATTTAAAACACACCTATGACAGAGACTGGCATTAGGTTTTTGCAAATGTCAGCTTTACTACTAGGTTGCATTTTTCTTCCCGCCACTTTTTAATTAAAACTCCCAGTTCATGAAACCCTTTTGGATACATGTACCTTAGGATTATTCTTTCAGGTGCATGTAGTCATTATTCATTGCACCTGCCTGAAATGAAGTTTGAGACCTGCAGACACTACTGCAGAGTTGCTTTTAAAGGAAATGTCTTCTTGCCCAAAAACAAAAAAAAACTGATGTGCTTCTACGTATAGCTGTGATTTTTAGTAGTAAAATATTGGAGGCCAATATTTTCTTAGGATTTTTTTCTTATAAGATGCAAGAACCATATGTTGCTGAAACAAATGTATATGGTCTTTCCTCAAATGTACACAGTTAGGGTACAAATACAAGAAGAAAAAATTCTCTTTAGAACAAAATCTACAGGAATTATTTTGCTTAAAATAAACAAATACTTGACTGAAAGAACACAATGATCACAAAATTTTCAAACCTTGCCTAAAGACTTTCAAACTTAATGTTTCACAACTTCACACAAGTAACGTCATCATATAATTCCCTGTGTTAAGTCAATTAGGGTATCTACTTTATTTCCATAACAGATAATGTCAACTTAATAGCCAAGAGACAGATTATTTTTAGCCTTTATTTAATGTAACAGATTTTCAGTGGGTCAAAAGTTTACACACACCAAGCAGCATTCCCGTTTAAACAGCCTGGAAGATTACACAAATTGATATGAATTTTAGAAAACTCTGATGGGCAAATTGTCTTAATTTACTTTTTTGGGAGTGCACTTGTGGCTGTCTTTAAGGACCTACCTTTAGAGCCAGTGCCTTTGATACAATGGGAGAATCCGAGCTCAGCCAAGATCTTGGTTGGGGAATTTGGACCTCCACAAGACAGCTTCTTATCTAGGGACCATACAGACACTGAGGCATTCAGGAAGGAGTCATAAATTAACTCCCAAGGATGAGCAAACATTGCTGCAAAATGTTCAGCTGATTCCCCAAAAAAGCAACAACAAAAGAAACCAGTGAAGGAGTTGTAGGTATCAAGTACCAAACAAACTACATTCACCATTAAAAGATTCTTTTCATTGCCATGGCCTAAACAGCTGTTGCTAAAGGAAGATGCCCCTACTACAACACAGACACATTGTGAATTTGGAATGAATCAATATTGAATCATCATAATAACATTTCCAAATACTAATATATGTGCAGAGTTGAAGCCATCTGTGCAACAACAAAACTAATGTGTCGCAAGCTAAAATGACCCACGATTACATCTCTACCCTATCCCTAAACCATCCGTTTCACTGCTCAGTACAGATGCTTTCTGTAGTGGTAGAGCAGCTACTGTAAATTATTCGCAGTCCACAAACCCAGGCAATGTTATCATTGTTCATCAAGGTTTTAACATGAGAAAGTGTTGATGTGAACTTTTAAGACATCCCATAGCCTTACTTCCAACAGGACAATAATGCTATGCATATTTCTAAGGTTCTGACATAATGGCTTAAAGACAACAAGGTGAACGTACCTAAGTAGCCAACACAAAGCCTGACCTGAATCCCACAGAATTAACTAAAAGAGTGTCCGAGCAAGAAGAACCACAAACCTAATTGGGTTACAACAGTTCTGTCAAGAGGAATGAATGGGTAAAACTTCATGACACTTATTGACAGAAGCTTGTGAGAAGCTACTCTGATCATTTGATTCAAGTTAAGCAATTACAAGGCAATGCCACAAAACACTTTAAAAAGTATTACTTAAACTTCTAAATAGTAAAATGAAGTCTGAAATAAATCTCTCCCTTGGCTATTACAGTGGCACCACTTATGAAGCAGATATCCTAATTTTATTAATAAATAATATGCAAGAAGGTTTTGGACATCAACTGTTTATTCATTAATATAGATCAATGTTCTATATGTTTATTTTTGCAGGGCAAAATTTCCTGGGGTAATTTCATTCAAAAATATTGGTCTTTTAGCATTCTTTTAACTGTTTCACTCAGACTGAGAAATTAATGTTTCGGGCACTCTGTTCACAGAGACTCATATAAAGGAAGACATCACGGAAAAGTGGTCAAATAATATTCAGGGATTACACATCTTGGAAGTTCAATGTAAATCTATTGAGAACTCAAAGTTGAAATTGTGAACTTGCCACAATAGTTTCCCCATGTGTGATTATATAAACTATGGTACAAGTAGAAACTTGAAAATTTAAACATTACATATTTAGAGTTGGCCTAAAATCTTGCATCATTTATAGTAACTATTACATTATGAAGAGAATATTGCTTGCATGATAAGACAGAAATGCATGATTTAGCTCATCTGAATTAATATAAAAGGATATCTTTCTAAAGCACTTTGAAACAACTTAGTAAGTATGTAACTCTATATACTATAGATTGACAATTGTGCCAGAACCTCTCTTCACTGGCGCTCATTTTCTCAAGCGTGTTCCTTTAAAGCCTGCTTCTCAGACTGCCATTATTTTTGAGGAGCCCTTCTCACTTCTTCCCATCCTTGAAGGGGACTCTTGCAGTTTTGCACTTTTACTCCTCCTGGTAAGTCTCACCCTCGCACTTCCTCTTTCGTCACATCACCAAAGCCAAACTGACCAATCACAGAAAAACCACACTGATCAAGCAGACTGTCTTGAGGGACTGGACACACAGACCTCAGTGTTTTATTATATAGCAGATGTGAGAAAGAATCAGCAAAACACAACAACTGATAAATACACCACGCAATCAGATTAAAAATTGATTTCTTGCTTCATAACAAAGATGTTCAAACATTATATACAGTACTTACCGCAAGATGACGTGACCTGTACGAACTGTGACCAACAAGCACTAAAAACAAAAAAAAAAAAAATAAAGTGAGGTTAATACCAAATAGTAAAATGATGAATAGAATATATTCCATCATTATTTGCACAGTTGCTTTATTTCAAAATAACTACTGAATAAGTTTCTTCATTAAACTGTGTTAAGAAATCCTGCCTTAAAAGTAGTCATAAAAAAGAAATGTCATGAATAGCTATATAAAATAAACATCACTTTTTATTTATTTATTTATTTTTACAGAATCTCTCTCTGGTTAAACTCTCATGAATTTACTAAACCCACTTTTTCAACTACAAATTCACATAAGCATGTGAATTTTATAATGGTTAGGTTGGGCAACAGTCAGAAAGTAGACTTAGCTGTATATGAAACACCAGTTTACTACAATGCACCTTCGTGCAATTAAGCTAACTTTTTAATGTATGAGGAAACCAGTGTGCCCACTGAATACCTAATTAGACCCAAGATAACTGCAAAGATGCTTACTGAATTCTTCTTTAGTTGCTGCTTGCTGTTTTAACAATGTGTGAGCTAAAATGAGAATATGTCACTTACTTTGTAAAAAAACAATAAAAAAAAAAAAAACACACCTTTGTCTGTGTTGTGTTACATCATCATTGTGAGCCTCTCCCAATGTTCACTGTGTTAACTGCAAGAGGAGGAATTGTACTGGCAGAGTTTGAGCACTCCGGTGTTTTCCGTTTCAACATTTCAGCTTTTTAATAATAAAACTTAACAGGCAGTTCACACAAAGTGGCACATTGTGAGTTACAACGCACAAGCATCGGAAGTTAACCGAATTCAAAGCCAGAGTTCACTAGTATGGCATGTGTGTAAACACCAGTTACAATGGGATAACTTAAATGCACATGCCATTGCATTTACCTTATTTCCTCCATCATACTGCTTGATCACCTTAATTTTTGTATCAAAATCAATTACCTTTTTTCCTGTAATTGTAAGACAAAAGTAACTGAACAAAGTGGAAACTGCTGCAGGTAATAAACGAAGACCGAGATGAATGAGTCACGACATACAAAGCTGGTGTGGCCAAAACGGTTGTTCCTCTATAAAATGCAATTTAGGTGAAATTGACATATGTACAGCGCCTCATAGGTGTAAGGCAAAAATAAATAAATAAATAATCTATCCGAATGAATTATGAATCCATTTGAACAGATTATTTTTATCTCAGTAAGAAGCAGAGGGGACTGGGCGGTCTCGTGGCCTGGAACCCCTACAGATTTTATTTTTTTCTCCAGCCTTCTGGAGTTTTTTTTTGTTTTTTCTGTCCACCCTGGCCATCGGACCTTACTCCTTTCTATGTTAACTAATGTCTTATTTTAATTTCTTATTTTGTCTTTTATTTTTCTTCTCTTCATTATGTAAAGCACTTTGAGCTACTTTTTGTATGAAAATGTGCTATATAAATAAATGTTGTTGTTGTTGATATGCCTATCGGGCACGTTTTATTATGAAAGGCTTTTTGGTTGGTGGTCTTCGATTCCAAAGCACATTTTTTTCTTTCATTATTTAAACACTCACACAGATCCCCACCTTCTTGCCCTGCTCCACCCCACCCCTGAGGCTACAGAAGTTGGAGCAGGAGATGACAAGGGAGGGATGCTGTAGACAGATTGGTGTTTCTGTTACACAAATTGAAGTTTCCTCAGTAGAATTTTGCAATTGTTTTATTTTTTTATATCTTTGTGCAATTTTGGACAGAACTTGGAAATTAGTAATTTGTTTAAAAATATTACAGGTTTGGGCTTTTTTTGTATCTTTGTGTGATATATGACGGAACTTGTTTACAAATGCTACAGTGTTTTTTCTGTACAGTATTTCACTGAACTTTGGATTTTTACACTATAGTACAATATGTTAGATTTTTGTTCTTGCTTGTATGCTGCACAATTCACCTTAGAGCAGAGCAGTTTGTTTATCCAGACTGTAATGTTCATGCCCTGTAGGTCAATTACGATTAGTATTTTATTCCCTTTGGATTCATATCTTGGTTTACATTAAGGGTAAGCATCTGCGTAAAATGCTCTCATTAGATAGATAGATAGATAGATAGATACAACAGATTTGTCAATCTTTTGTGTAAATTCTCTAAGCCACTTTGAAATGGTTTACTTTTGTGTGTACTGTTTGATCTCAGTAATACTTTGACAAGTGATTTTAATGTTTTTGGGTTATTTTACTTCAGTTTTAAGTAAATAAATTAGACCCGTTTTCCTTAACTGTTGTTTCCATTAATCTCATTAGTAAGCTACAAATAATATCCTATTAAGACCAAGCTAGACGTTTACAAACACATTTTTAAAGGATGCAAAATATCATCCAATTATCGTTATTTCAAAGTCCCAAAAAATATTGAGATAAATGTTTGGCAATATCACCCACCTAAGCTGCTGCTAACATAATCATAGTAAGTAAAACACAGTGGATGTCTACAAGATGACAAGAAGATTACGTTTTCACTGCTTTAAATAAAAAAAAAAAAAAAAAAAAAACAGCAAGTCAACTAAGTGGGAGACAGCTTTGAGGGAAAATGCTGGAAAGTTTCAGGCTACCTGTCCATACTTCACACCTCACTAGCTGAACTGTGTGAACACATGGGTGGTATGAGAAATCATAGCACTACTCTTTTTGAGGCACCTGTAGCTTAAGTTTCCAAATTGTTTTTAAATGTTTTGAGGCAATCTGAACTGAAACACCTTGTATGGTATACTGGACAACAGTTAACAGTTTTAATCTCTATTCTTGACACTTGCTAATGTAATTCCAGTTGATACCATCAACAACCAGTTTATACTGTCAAACTGCTGTCATATTTTAAAAGGCAAACTATCAGACAACTAATCTTGATCTTGTCTAAAATACCATTGGACCTTGACAGAATATAATTGACACATATGTACATTTACTTTTGAAGGTAACACAGTTTACCTTTTTATTCCCCCATTATATTTTAGTAGACCACATCACATTTTGATGCTGCCTATGTCAGCACTGACATACAGCTTATGGTGTAGACTGCAGATCTTTAATAAAACAAGTTTTTTTTTTTTTTTTTTTTTTTTTTTTAAATACTAGGTGAAAGAGAAAGAAAGGTTGTGTTCTTACCTCTGCAGCCATGAAAGCTACAGTGTGCATTCCATGGAAGTATCCAACCACTCCACAAACAACTGCCAATCCACAACACGACAAAAGCATAGACACAAGCAGGGATAGCACTCGAATATGACTGCTCACTGGTGTTGTAGGAGAAAAGGACAGCTGTATAAAAGAATAAAAACATAAAAATATTCCACCATTTTTTCTTCATCTTCTATGAAAAGATTCAAATAATAGAAATATAGATTTCTATTTCCCAGTATAAATGAAATATATATATATACTGTATACATTTTTGCATACTTGTCAGAAAATTTATAAACAAACCATGGCTAAATCAAAAAGGATACAGCTATTCCAAAATGCTGGTATTATCATAATATGACAAACATTTTTTAAAACCAAATATATGCATTAAGCATTGTAAAATGCAATGTTCAACACAAAGAGATGATTTCAAGATAAATATTGTCTTTGTACAAAATAACCATGTATCCTTGGCAATAAGGTCCACTGCACATAACTGATGACTGTTAGGCTGCTGGAAAGGTGTTTGTGGCGCTCCCGATATCTTTGCAAAAGAATGGCGGTCCAAGTCTTTAGAGTCCTTGTGTTTCTTGTTTTGTTATATGGTTGCAAGTCATGGACGCTATCCAGTGATGGAGACTGGACTCCTTCTCTACTGTGTCTCTTCAGAGAATCCTTGGGTACCACTGATTTGACTTTGTGTCGAATGAGCGGTTGCTCTCATCTGAGTCTCGAATAAGGCGCATTACCTACATTGTAAGGGAGTATCCGTTAAAGTACTATGGCGATATGGCGCAATTCCCCAAAGGTGATCTGGCTTTCAAGATCCTCATTATTGAGGAACTGATTGCGACTGGACCAGGCCAAGGGAACACCCATGTAACATCTGGCTGTGGCAAATAAATGGTCATTGGACTGGACTGGACCAGGTGTCTGCCTGGGATGTTGCCACCCACTATCCCGAGGTGTTTCATCGTCTGGTGGGTGTGGCAATGCGCTGTACCAATGCACGCTCCCCAACCTGACCTGACCCGACATAAGCAGACACTGAAAGTCATGAAATACTTTCATACCAACTACGCAAATCAGATTTTAAATAAAACATATGAGGAGGAACTTTTTAAATGTCTTCTATTTAAAACAACTGCTGATATACTCATCATTTTCAGAACATATCTAAATCACTGGAGCTGTAACCTATGCCAGCAAAATATAGTGCAAGGTTGGAATCAGTAGGATTAACTCAATGCAGAACTTTGGCCCATTGCAGGCTAACCCCTCAGTACACCGGTTAACCTAATATGCATAGGAAACAGGAGGAAATGGTCATACCTGAAGAAAACCAACATTGGAAGAATGTCGACCAGACAGGAATTCAAATTAAGACTCCTAAAACTATAAGGAGGCTTACTGCCAACATTGCCACTGCCACTGACGAGGGAAAAAAATAACTTTCATGATACTAACTTCTTCATTAATTATAGCAGTGGTCAGTATATAAAAAATTATTTCATATAAAAAATTGAATCTTCATTAAGCACGAAAGTGTTTAAAAGCACGTTTCCATCAACATGAAATCCAGTTTTATGTTAAAAGCATACAAACACTAATGTATCTTCATTGTGCATTCATGTGTTAGAAAGAAAAAAAAAAAAAACTAAGCTTTTCTTAAACAGTGTAATGCAGTAAAGTGCCAAATTTCATTTGCACGATCTGTTAACAACTGCCTTGAGAATATACTCCTATTACATATGACAACTTTATAACACCAGAAGTATGTTTTCTGAAAATTGTTTACTTATATTGTCCTTTCAGCAAAATGACTAATATGGTAGGTATTTAAAGTAAATGTGTTTAAACGACTTAACATTTCTGTCTAAATTTACTAACTTTCATGAAACAACAGATAAGGAATATACTGAAGTACAAAAAATACATTTTACCAAAATAAACCTATCTATTCTACAGAATATGGCAGCCATTTTTGAATGTAGTTCTTTTTCTCAATCACCACAGCAATCTTAGAATATTTTTTTTTCTTTTGTATTCTTTAATTCCTAGCTT
Organism: Erpetoichthys calabaricus; assembly: GCF_900747795.2. Lineage (NCBI taxonomy): Eukaryota > Metazoa > Chordata > Cladistia > Polypteriformes > Polypteridae > Erpetoichthys > Erpetoichthys calabaricus. The sequence goes on from NC_041402.2 coordinate 39,016,246, forward strand.
GCATTTTCTTAGGAAAAAGGCACAACAATGTATAAGTGATACAATTATAAATTTCACTTTAATATATAGGGCGGCACCATGGTAGCACTGCTGCCTCGCAGTAAGGAGACCTGGGTTCGCTTCCTGGGTCCTCTCTGTGGGGAGTTTACATGTTCTCCCCGTGTCTGTGTGGGTTTCCTCCGGGTGCTCCGGTTTCCTCCCACAGTCCAAAGACATGCAGGTTGGGTGCATTGGCGATCCTAAATTGTCCCTAGTGTGTGCTTGGTGTGTGGGTGTTTGTGCCCTGCGGTGGGTTGGCGCCCTGCCCGGGATTTTTTCCTGCCTTGCACCCTGTGTTGGCTGGGATTGGCTCCAGCAGACCCCTGTGACCGTGTGTTAGGATATAGCAGGTTGGACAATGACTGACTTTAATATATTATTATGTAATATATATAATAATAATAATAAATAATTATATACATATATATCTATATATCTATATCTATATCTATATCTATATATATATATATATATATATATATACACACACAGAAAAATACATTTTAATTAATAATGTATATTGTTATTGATAATAAGATCTAATTAGATGCATTACTAAAACAAACAATGATAAAAATGTCTGAATGTACAACTAACCTTGTTTTATTTTTGCATTTAAAATATCAGCCAGCATGGTGGAAAAGGGGTTGTAGAAATCTAATTCAAATTCTAAGCATGCCTCATCTCTCTATTTATAAAAAAAAAAAATCTTCTGGGAAGCAAAAGCAAGGCTACGAAATGTGATCTTCTCGAAAGACATTTAAAAGACCGTAAACATGAGACTTGGTGCCAAGAGATTGTCCCAGGGTCCATAGCAAAAATGACAGCGGCTGTACAGGCTTTAAAAAGATCGAAGGGCAGCGCAACAGCAGCCCCCCTCGCCAACAACACGAGCAGCGCTATACGTCCTGCAAGAAAGAATTCAACCACGCCTGGGGCTAGAAATAAAGGAAAAGGATTGTTTCTACAATGTCACACAAGACCAGGCAGTGAGCCATCATTTAAAAGGAATCCACAGACCTCTAACCAAGCAGTTGCTGGATTGCTTTTCGCAGACAAGCATCATGTGCTCCCAGCTCTTAAAACAACGACATGCGACAAGCAGAAGAGACAGCTAGCAAGCAGCAAAAAGACAGCAAATGATCTAAAGACATATCTTTAGCGTGTATTCAGACGCTCCCCCCCTTCCACAACACGAGCAGCATTATACGTTGTAGAAGAAGAATGTTCTCCTCAGTACCATGTATTTTGTGTGTTTAGTAAATTAGAATTTTTATAATAACTATTTTTCTAACTTGCCAGTGAGAGACGCTTTCGCTTATGAACTAACAAAAATATGTTATTCCAGGGTTCAGGAGAAATAGTGTCCACATGAATAAAATCTAAGCTGTTTCTTGTTTTCCCTTTCTCAGAGTGAATGTTTCAGGGACAAGGTCACAAGGCTGCAGAACGTACATGTAGTTTATGCAAAGGCATCTCTCCTGTGCTTAGCTTTGAGAACACAGATAATGCTTAGCTCAACAGACATATTGTTTAACTTTACTGTTTTGATAAGGATGTTCTTTCTGTCTTACTAATCATGAAATGCTGAATTATAAAAAACCCTCCTAATTTTTTTCTCGGTGTTCAAATTGAGCTTTGCGGCAATAAGTTATGCTCTTTTGAATCTCTACTTACTGTGACTCTGAATGAATAAAAAAGAGAATTGAGAAATATTATCTGCCTGCTTTCAGTGTGCCTTTTTCGTCCACAACGTCAAGCAAGAAAGAGATGTAACCACGCACATGGCCGAAAATGAAGGACAAGTATTGTTTTTACAAAAGTTTTTAAACTAAAAGTGAAAATAATGCATATGTAACAATTCCCTAGAAAATAACAATCTCTTTAAATTATAGATTGCCTGCCTAAGGTAAAGTCATCCCTGATGAATGGGGACATGGGAATGAGGGGTCCTTTCATCGGATTAGCGCTATTTCAGATGTGGAATGACAAAATGGGGGAGGCAGCTTGATGAATGAGGTCTCCAGGACTTAAAACAAATCCAAATCATATTATGTGATATCATCTAATGTGAAATTTTACTCAGTACTTCTAATACTGTATTGAGGATTTATTCTGTTCTGTGTATTGTACTGTATTGTATTGACCCCCTTCTTTTTGACACCCATTGCACTCCCAACCTACCTGGAAAGGGGTCTCTCTTTGAACTGCCTTTCCCAAGGTTTCTTCCATTTTTTCCCTACAAGGGTTTTTTTTTGGGAGTTTTTTCTGGTCTTTCTTAGAGTGTCATGGCTGGGGGGCTGTCAAGAGGCAGGGCATGTTAAAGCCCATTGCGGCACTTCTTATGTGATTTTGGGCTATACAAAAATAAATTGTATTGTATTGTATATTCGGTACACCAACCACGGGGGTGGGCGAGCAAAGCGAGCAGGGGGCAGAGCCCCCTAGTCTTCTATAAAACAAGAGTAATAGCTTAGGTTAATGCTTCAAGATCTTGTAATGTTTGTTCCTATTTATGTGTTAACTTTAGGTTTAACACTAATAACAGTTCTAATACTTTAGTGTATAGCACACTCTTATTTAATGTACAACTTTAATAGACTAAGGCCTGCAATTTTTAAACAGTAGGATAATAAAATGTATTTCATACTGACAAGTGTTTTACTATAAAATAAACATGAGCAGATTTGGCAGCCTAGGGTAATCAGGGAACCTTTAAACCACACAAGCTGTTCTGAAACATAGCATTTTTTTACATGTAACTCATACTTTTCAATTCACAGTTTTCCTCTCAAAGAAACAATAAAATCTATGTCAAAATAACCCAAACAAAATTCTAACTTGGTGAAATGTCCAGTCAGTGAAACAATTTCTTGTGTGTGTGTGTGTGTATGTTTGATAATCAGAAAAAACTAAGAAACTGCCTAAGATGCTTAATGTATTTAACCTAAATAGGTACAATAAAAAAGGTCAAACTATACTAAATAAATGAATATAAAATTATGCATGTTAATCACTAGAAACAAGTTTGAAGAAAAAAAAAAAAAAAAAAAGAAAAAATCTAATACAAAATTAGTTAAATGACAATAGATGATAAACTTCAATCTATTAAATATGAATTTTTTGAACCAGCACATAATAAAGCACAGTGAAATATTTAAAAAGATTGTGTTGAATAATGGTATTTTTATGAAGGAAAAAATGAGGAAAAAAAAAAAAATCACAAACTATTTTCAAATTGTTACCACAGAACAATCAAAACAGTTCAGTAACAGTTAAGCTTAAGCAAAACCTAAAATGTATGCAGCAAACTAAAACACAATTAGTGATTTACAAAAAATAGAATTCATAGGGACATATGAGAGTAGCTGCTGTTAAAATATACAACTACAACTTCCTGAAATCAACCCCACCAAAATGCAGCACAGGCATCGTGGGATTAGTTTAAATAATTTGATTTTAAAATGAAAGCTTCACTCAAAAGAAAAATCTAGAAAAAGACATTTTCTGTGTATTCACTTTTCAGTAACTACACAGTATCCATTAATTTTCGGAATCCACTTTATTATGTTCACTGGAAACAATCTCCGCTAAATCAGTATACAGTAATCCCTCACTATATCGCGCTTCGCCTTTCGCGGCTTCACTCCATCGCGGATTTTATATGTAAGCATATTTAAATATATATCGCTGATTTTTTTGCTGGTTCACGGATTTCTGCGGACAATGGGTCTTTTAATTTCTGGTACATGCTTCCTCAGTTGGTTTGCCCAGTTGATTTCATACAAGGGACGCTATTGGCACATGGCTGAGAAGCTACCCAACTTACTTTTCTCTCTCTCTTGCGCTGACTTTCTCTGATCGTGACGTAGGGGGATTGAGCAGGAGGGCTGTTTGCACACCTAGACGATACGGACGCTCGTCTAAAAATGCTGAAAGATTATCTTCACGTTGCTACCTTCTGTGCAGCTGCTTCCTGAAGCGACATGCTGCACAGTGCTTCGCATACTTAAAAGCTTGAAGGGCACATATTGATTTTTGATTGAAAAACAAACTCTGTCTCTCTCTATGTCTCTCTCTCTGCTCCTGACGGAGGGGGTGTGAGCTGCCGCCTTCAACAGCTTTGTGCCGTGGTGCTTCGCATACTTAAAAGCCAAACAGCCCTATTGATTTGTTTGCTTTTCTCTATCTCTCTGACAGTCACTGCTCCTGACGCGCACTCCTTTGAAGAGGAAGATATGCTTGCATTCTTTTAATTGTGAGACAGAACTGTCATCTCTGTCTTGTCATGGAGCACAGTTTAAACTTTTGAAAAAGGGACAAATGTTTGTTTGCAGTGTTTGAATAACGTTCCTGTCTCTCTACAACCTCCTGTGTTTCTGCGCAAATCTGTGACCCAAGCATGACAATATAAAAATAACCATATAAACATATGGTTTCTACTTCGCGGATTTTCTTATTTCGCGGGTGGCACTGGAACGCAACCCCCGCGATGGAGGAGGGATTACTGAATAAAAAAAGAAGAAAAAAAAACCTGCATTTTACACTGGTTCTTCGTACACCCAGTTTAAAAACAATTAAACACAAACACATGTTGGGAATATACAGGTGCATCTGACTTAATTAGAATATTGAAAAGTTAATTTATTTCCGTAATTTGATTCAAAAAGTGAAACTCATATATAGACTCATTATACACAGTGATATATTTCAAGCTTTTATTTCTTTTCATTTTACTGATGGCTTATAGCTAACGAAAACCCAAAATTCAGTAACTCAGAAAATTAGAATATTGTGAAAAAGTTCCAATATTGTAGACTCATGGTGTCCCACTCCACTCAGGTAATTAACCCAAAACACCTCCAAAGGTGTCCTGAGCCTTTAAATGGTCTCTCAGTCTGTTTCAGTAGGCAACACAATCATGGGGAAGACTACTGACTTGACAGTTGTCCAGAAGACAGTCATTGACACCATCCACAAGGAGGGTAAGCCACAAAAGGTCATTGCTAAAGAAGCTCACTCTTCACATAGTGCTGTATCCAAGTATATTAATGGAAAGTTGAGTGGAAGGAAAAAATGTGGCAGAAAAAGGTGCACCATCAACAGGGATAAACACAGCCTTGAGAGGATTGTGAAGCACAGCCCATTCAAGAACTTGGGGGAGATTCACAAGGAGTGGACTGCAGCTGGAGTTGGTGCTTCAAGAGCCACTACACAGAGACGTATCTGGGACATGGACTACAGCTGTCGCATTCCTTGTGTCAAGCCAGTCTGAACCAGAGACAGCATCAGAAGCGTCTTACCTGGGCTAAGGAGAAAATGGACTGGACTGTTGATCTGTGGTCCAAAGTTCTCTTTTCAGATGAAAGTAAATTTTGCATTTCATTTGGAAATCAAGGTCCCAGAGTCTGGAGGAAGAGTGGAGAGGCACAGAATCCAAGTTGCTTGAGGTCCAGTGTTAAGTTTCCACAGTCAGTGATGAACAGCCATGTCATCCGCTGGTGTTGGTCCACTGTGCTTTATCAAGTCCAAAGACAGCACAGCCATCAACCAGGAAATTTTAAGAGCACTTCATGCTTCCATCTGCTGACAAGCTTTATGGAGATGCTGAGTTTATTTTCCAGCAGGACTTGGCACCTGCCCACACTGCCAAAAGTACCAATACCTGGTTTAATGACCATGATATCACTGTGCTTGATTGGCCAGCAAATTCACCTAACCTAAACCCATAGAGAATCCATGGGGTATTGTCAAGAGGAAGATGAGACACACCAGACAACAATGCAGACGAGTTGAAGGCCGCTATCAAAGCATCCTGGGCTTCCATAACACCTTAGCAGTGCTACAGGCCAATAGCCTCCATGCCACGCCGTACTGATACAGTAATTCATGGAAAAGGAGCCCCGACCAAGTATTGAGTGCATACATGGACATACTTTTCAGTAGGCCAACATTTCTGTATTAAAAATCTTTTTTTTTTTTTTTTTTTTTTTAATTGGTCTTATGTCATATTCTAATTTTCTGAGATACTGAATTTTGAGTTTTCATTACCTGTAAGCCAGCAAAATGAAAAGAAATAAACACTTGAAATACATAAATCTATACGAGTTTCACTTTTTGAATTAATTACCGAAACAAATTAACTTTATTTACGGAGATGCACCTGTAGAAGGAAAATGATGTATCTGGAAAGACGTCTGACAAACAATGAAAGTATATGAGAATTCCACATATACAGTCATATGAAAAAGTTTGGGAACCCCTCTCAGCCTGCATAATAATTTACTTTCAACAAAAAAGATTACAGTGGTATGTCCTTGTAACAAAGATTTTTAGTGAAGCAGTATTTAATTGAATGAAATTAAATCAAATGTGAAAAACTGGCTGTGCAAAAATATGGGTCCCCTTGAACTTTTGCTGATTTGAAAATATGTAACTGCTCAATACTGATTACTTGCAACACCAAATTGGTTGGATTAGCTCGTTAAGCCTTGAACTTCAAAGACAGGTGTGTCCAATCATGAGAAAAGGTATTTAAGGTGGTCAATTGCAAGTTGTGTTTCCCTTTGACTCTCCTCTGAAGAGTGACAGCATGGGATCCTCTAAGCTACTCTCAAAAGATCTGAAAACAAAGATTGTTCAGTATCATGGTTTACGGGAAGGCTACAAAAAGCTATCTCAGAGGTTTAAACTGTCAGTTTCAACTGTAAGGAATGTAATCAGGAAATGGAAGGCCACAGGCACAGTTGCTGTTAAACCCAGCGGGTCTGGCAGGCCAAGAAAAATACAGAAGTGGCATATGCGCAGAATTATGAGAATGGTTACAGACAACCCACAGATCACCTCCAAAGACCTGCAAGAACATCTTGCTGCAGATGGTGTATCTGTACATCGTTCTACAATTCAGCGCAATTTGTGCAAAGAACATCTGTATGGCAGGGTGATGAGAAAGAAGCCCTTTTTGCACTCACGCCACAGAGATGCTTGATGTATGCAAATACTCATTTAGACAAGCCAGATTAATTTTGGAACAAAGTGCTTTGGACTGATGAGACAAAAATTGAGTTATTTGGTCATAACAAAAAGCGCTTTGCATGGCGGAAGAACAACACCGCATTCCAAGAAAAACACCTGCTACCTACTGTCAAATTAGGTGGAGGTTCCATTATGCTGTGGGGCTGTGTGGCTAGTTCAGGGACTGGGCCCTCGTTAAAGTCAAGGGTCAGATGAATTCAACCCAATATCAACAAATTCTTCAGGATAATGTTCAACCATCAGTCACAAAGTTGAAGTCACGCAGGGGTTGGATATTCCAACAAGACAATGACCCAAAACACAGTTCGAAATCTACAAAGGCATTCATGCAGAGGGAGAAGTACAATGTTCTGGAATGGCCGTCACAGTCCCCAGACTTGAATATCATCGAAAATCTATGGGATGATTTGAAGCAGGCTGACCATGCTCGGCAGCCATCAAATTTAACTGAACTGAAGAGATTTTGTATGGATGAATGGTCAAAAATACCTCCATCCAGAATCCAGACACTCTTCAAAGGCTATAGGAGGCTGTTATATTTACAAAAGGAGGCTCAACTAAGTATTGATGTTGGGGTGCCAAAATTTATGACACCTGTCTAATTTTGTCATGATGCATATTGCATATTTTCTGTTAATCTAATAAACTTAATGTCACTGCTGAAATACTATTGTTTCCATAAGGCATGTCATATATTAAAAGGAAGTTGCTACTTTGAAAGCTCAGCCAATGACAAACAAAAATTCAAAGAATTAAGAGGGGTTCCCAACCTTTTTCATATGACTGCACTTTCCAGAAATAGAAGATGTTACCTAGGGTTGTAAGGTGGAATGGCAATCTACAGTGAGGAACATAAGTATTTGAACACCCTGCGATTTTGCAAGTTCTCCCACTTAGAAATCATGGAGGGGACTGAAATTCACATTGTAGGTGCATTCCCACTGTGAATGTAAAAAAAAAAAAATTCAGGAAATCACATTTTATGATTTGTACAGAATTTATTTGTATTGCACTGCTGCACGTAAGTATTTGAACACCTGAGAAAATCAGTGTTAATATTTGGTACAGAAGCCTTTGTTTGCAATTACAGAGGTCAAACGTTTCCTGTAGTTCTTGACCAGGTTTGCACACACTGCAACAGGGATTTTGGCCCACTCCTCCACACAGATCTCCTCTAGATCTGTCAGGTTCCGGGGCTGGCACTGAGCAACACGGAGTTTCAGCTCCCTCCAAAGATTTTTGATTGGATTTAGGTCTGGAGACTGGCTAGGCCACTCCAGAACCTTGATATGGTTCTTACGGAGCCACTCCTTGGTTATCCTGGCTGTGTGCTTCGGGTCATTGTCATGTTGGAACACCCAGCCACGACCCATCTTCAGTGCTCTGACTGAGGGAAGGAGGTTGTTGCTCAAAATCTCACAATACATGGCTTCATTCATCCTCTCCTTAATACAGTGCAGTCGTCCTGTCCCCTTCACAGAAAAGCACCCCCAAAGCATGATGTTCCATCTGACCACATGACTTTCTCCCATGCCTCCTCTGGATCATCCAGATGGTCATTGGCAAACTTCAGACGGGCCTGGACATGTGATGACTTGAGCAGGGGAACCTTCTGTGCAATGCGTGATTTGAAACCATGATGGCATAGTGTTCTACCGACAGTGACCTTTGAAACTGTGGTCCCAGTTCTCTTCATGTTATTGACCAGCTCCTTCCGTGTAGTTCTGGGCTGATTCCTCACCTTTCTTATCATCTGTGATACTGACAGTCGTCTTTAGCCTCTTCCATTTTCTGACAATTGCTCCAACAGTTGATCTATTTTCACCAAGCTGCTTGGCAATTGCCCCGTAGCCCTTTCCAGCCTTGTGGAGGTCCACAATTTGTCTCTGGTGTCTTTTGACAGCTCTGTGGTCTTGCCCATGGTAGTAGTTGGAGTCTGACTGACTGTGGGGTGGACAGGTGTTCTTTAAAGAGCTCAGACAGGTGCTACTAATTAAGATTACTAAGTGGAGTAGAGGTGGACTTCTTAAAGGCAGAGTAACAGGTCTTTGAGAGCCAGAATTCTTGCTGATTGCCAGGTGTTCAAATACTTATGTGCAGCAGTGCAATACAAATAAATTCTGTACACATCATACAATGTGATTTCCTGAATTTTTTTTTTTACATTGTCTCTCACAGTGGGAATGCACCTACAATGTGAATTTCAGACCCCTCCATGATTTCTAAGTGGGAGAACTTGCAAAATCGCAGGGTGTTCAAATACTTATGTTCCTCACTGTATATCATCCTTTTGTGATATACTTACATATTAAGTAAACAAATAATTTAAATATGAATTATACTTACATATTCAAAACGGTCTTTGCAGAGTTGAACCATAAGGTGCAAGAAAACTAAAACTGCAAACCACAGGCACCACATTACTACCTCTTCAACTGTCTGCACATTTAAAACTCCAAAGATAAAAATGAATTTGTAGAAGATGAAATTCCAAAATTTGTCCTTGAGGTGCTAAAACACACAAAAAATCATTAATTAGAAACACTATTTTCTTTATTCAAGTATGCAAACATAAACCGAATTAAAACTATGACTAAACTTTGGTAAAGGACATCTTCAAAAGGTAATGGAATAACAAAACAATTGGATTTTTATTTTCTGCAGCTCACACATTAATGCCTTATTTGACAAACTTCATATTCACTGCTTTATCCCAAACTGTAAATAATTATTAAGGGGTGTGCATTAGTGATGCAGTTATTGGTTTATTGTCATGTAGGTGAGGGGTAAGACATGACAAGCAGAGTTTAAGTACATTCGTAAAATAGCTCGTGCAGTTATTATACAAAACTACTTATTAACACATTTGTTATTTGTGTTAATAATTTAAATATCAGAGTGAAAAAATTCTGATTTTTCTATTTGAGGAGCTGTCCTTCTTTTAAATATGGGAAGAATTGCTTAATGTTTTACCTATGTAAGTATGCTGTGCCTCTGCTCACATTTTAAACACTAAAGTTTATTTTAGTTTCAACACAGTTGGTTAACCTATTTCACATATCTAGGGATATGTTGGAAATGCCGTTGAGGCAAAGTTTGATATGAAATAGATTAGATTATTTATAACAGCATATTTAAAACAGAGGTTGTGCCAAAGTGCTGTACAAAGAAGCATTAAAATAAACACAATGCAAACAATCATGCAGAACAATTCCATTATACATAGTGAAAGGCAGAAGAAAACAAGTAGGTCTTTAAAAACCCCGATAGAGAATGAAGACCTGATGTGAAAAGGCAAGTCATTCCAAAGCCTAGGAGCACTAACTGAGAAACCACTGTCTCCCCTAGACTTCAGCCAAGACCTTGGAACTACAAGGAGTAGTTGTCCAGATGACCTCAATGCCACATAGGGGTGAAATACTGCATTACTTATGACACATTCAGTTGCTCATTACCACACATATTGTAATACACACTTAAAACTAAAAATGGTTTCAAGAAACCAGATTAATACAATATTGAGGCATATACAGGCTAAAAAATTACCTGTGTCTCGCTAACCCGCAATGGCCCAAAAACCATGTGTTGAATCATTCTGGCAATCAACATCAGGCAACAGCATGCAGTGTTCACTAATACCTGTATATATAAAAAAAAAAAAAAAAAAAATACGTAAAAACATATGTTGGGAATAAAATTGAACAAAGGATTAATGATTACTGATGGGTATTGATAAACCCAAAAAAACTACTTGGGAAAACATACTCATAAAAAACTACCACCTAAAACCAGGTTTATTTAACCATCTGCACCTTGAGGGAAACAAAAACTACAAGTAAATAATTGACCCATGTATGCTTTTTTTGTACATGCTTTGGATGACTGAAGCAAAATGTTGCTCATAAACACTAGGCGCATGTCCACTTTGAGTGCAATTGCCTTCTTTTATGATAAATATCTAGGCAGCAACTTAAGTCTGTCTGTATGCAGGTGCTTTGGATCACAGCCAACAGTAAAACTACTTTTGGATAGTCTACACCAGGGGTGCCCAATACATCGACTGCGATCGACCAGTGGATCGCAAAGGTAGTGCAGGTAGATCGCGTTGCATTCAAAAAAAATTTTTAAACATTAGTCTATATATCCTCCCTATGGCATTTGCCACTTGATTGACATACAGGGCGGCCAGTCTGAGATCTCTTTTCTTCTAACACACTGGTCATCCCGCACGCACGATCAAACGTGCGAGCTACTGCAGACAAAGCGTATATATACATGTGAGGACACGGTGCCGCAGCGCTAGCTAGTTCAGGGATTGTTCCTGCATTGCGTTGTATTCTTGCGCTGACACGACACTGGAAAGATAGACGGATAGAATAACTAAACATGTACTACAAAGATATTTCGATGTTCCTTAAAAGTTTTGAAGAATCGGCGTTCTAAGTTTACAGATGGCTTAACGTCTATTGCAGAGCTGATTGTGTGGTGATTGAGCATTTGGAGAAAGAAAAGTTTGGACTGGAATTGGAGGTTAGTACGTTTGAAAGAGACAGTACTTCTGTAATAAATTATTTAATCGAAGGTCGCACATGGCGCAGCAAGCCTCTTGCGTGAGATATGAACAATCACTGCGCCACTGTGTTCCCATGTTTAATAACATGCTTTCATTCCTATCATCATGAAAATGATATCACGTATACATCTCAGTATTTTAATTATTCAGAGAGCTGTAATATCACGAATGTAATGGATTCTGTGTCCTGTCGGAGAAAGAGAAAGAACGGAAGCACGTAGTGATTCACACACATAGAGCTCATTGAAGATCAAATACAGAACAAAGCATTTAACGTGCTACTTGAGAAACTAGTAAAATAAACGATTTTAAGATGAAGTTTATGATGTTCTACTTTAATGGCAAAATAAACTACGTGATTAAAGTGGAAATTTCGAGATTAAAGTTGACATTTCGTGCTTTTTTCCCCACTGTGTGCCTGTTTGTTTTGTCTGTACCCTAATAAGCTTTCATATGACACTCAGACGGTGGGCTATGACTCGCCTTTTCACGGTGACTTTGATATGTGATTTCTTTTTTATTTCGGGCACTGTGCGACTTTGTGAACTTGGATCTTTCGAGTTTTTCCGACACTCTGTCACTCGATCAACTTTCTTTTGTTGATTATACCACTGTTTAAACCAACAAATAGTACGTTTTTCCTTTGCCTCCACTTGGTATTCGCTGAAATTCTTATATTTTCCCCTGTGCTTTTCCCATTGTCTTTTCACAGAAGGCTATTTACATTGATTTGCATATTCAAAGAGGCGTAATTCTGGGAGGAGTTGGGGCGGGACAGAAGGCGCGTGCACGTACGTTACTTTTCACGCTGATCGGGATTTATGTAGTGGAAGAACATGAAAGTTTGCGTGCGTACAGATTCCTGCATCTGGATTTTTCTGTGCGTACGCACAGTCCCGCTTTTGTGCTTACGCCATGTTATAGTGTGAGTTCTACGCACGGCGTTATACATGAGGCCCCTGGTCATTTTAAAAGTAGCTCGCAAGCCAAAAAAGTGTGGGCACCCATGGTCTACACTCTCAATTACAAATTCATTCAAATTGAAAATTGGGCCATTTTCAGTGGCCGATAATCAGCAGGCAATAAATTTTAAATCAACACAAATGAATGTATTGAAACAATTATTCATTGTTTCCCTTTTAAAATTTGATCTCATCTGACACGGGTACATCAAAAAGTGCATTAAAAAAAAAAAAAAAAAAAAAAAAAAACTATAACTGAAAAGAATCTGAGGAAGAAGCAATACTTTTGAATTACATTTTGGTCATATCTGACCTAGGTACATCTCAAAGTGAATAAAAACAAAATAGTACAGTTATTAGCAGTATAACTTGTTTACCTTTTGGTAAAAAAATATTTTGGTCATTTACAACCCAGGCACATCACATTTAACAGCAAAAAGAAAAAACCTAAAAGCTATCAGTAAACAAACCCATAGCAAGTGATAAAAGTAACACACGTGAATATGTTGTCTATTGCACACTGAGGGGACATAGGTTTGTTTTAAATCACCAAATGTAATTAGCACAACCTAATTTGTAAGCAAAAAGGTGGCGGTACACATATATTGCATTTGGATTACATCTGAGGTACTGTGAAGAAATATAAAGGCAGAGATTCTAGCATTACATGTTTGTTTTGTTTGTTGTGAAAACAAAGCTCAAAATTTGAAACTGACAAATCAATTACAATAATAATTATTATTATTTACCTTTATATAACGCTTTACTCACTACTCAAAGCACTTTGCAAACTCCATGCCAGGAGCACATTAGACGTGATCCCAAGAATGCAATATGTCACCTGCACAGGTGTACTGTGCTGCATAATTTTTCTGAATTTCCAAAATCGAAGAAAATTAACAGCAGGTTAATAACAAGCTCTGCATTCTACAAAAAAGTTATTACATAGTCCCACAAAGCAATCAGTTCTTGATTTAATTGAGTTTAAAGAAAATTCTAGAATTTTTGCATGTTTCATCAAATGTAGTCTTTGTAATTCATTGTTTGCTTTGAGTGTTAATGGCAGATTGTCAACATTGTAACAGCCATGAATCCGCAGGATTGAAACATGCGAGTGGAGGGCCAATCAATCATATGAAGAGAAGAGCAGAGATGGTGCTCATCAGAAACAACAAGTTCTCATTGTAGTAACAATTAAGACTAATTTGTGAAAACCCACATTTACTAAGACTCAGCACCCAGCTGATTATAGATTTAATATGTAGTCGATGTTACAACCAGCTGTTGTAACTGAGGTGCCAGCACGTACCATCTCCAAAAAAAAAAATAAAAATTATTGTTTCTGGGCTGCACATGGCCCACAGGACACCATCTGAATAGTAATTCTTTACATTTATGCAGAGCTTCTCTCACTACTCAGTAGGCCATATCTACACAGTAAGGTGATTTTTAGTAATAGCAGAGGGGAAATATGATTTCTACACCAATATTTTATTATAGTAGCACAGTGGTACAGCAATTCACACTGGTGTCTCACAGATACAATTTCCTGGGTTGGAATTTCACATCTAGTTGTTATCTACAGTGCATCCGGAAAGTATTCACAGCGCATCACTTTTTCCACATTTTGTTATGTTACAGCCTTATTCCAAAATGGATTAAATTCATTTTTTTCCTCAGAATTCTACACACAACACCCCATAATGACAATGTGAAAAAAGTTTACTTGAGATTTTTGCAAATTTATTAAAAATAAAAAAATTGAGAAAGCACATGTACATAAGTATTCACAGCCTTTGCCATGAACCTCAGAATTGAGCTCAGGTGCATCCTGTTTCCCCCTGATCATCCTTGAGATGTTTCTGCAGCTTAATTGGAGTCCACCTGTGGTAAATTCAGTTGACTGGACATGATTTAGAAAGGCACACACCTGTCTATATAAAGTCCCACAGTTGACAGTTCATGTCAAAGCACAAACCAAGCATGAAGTCAAAGGAATTGTCTGTAGACCTCCAAGACAGGATTGTCTCGAGGCACAAATCTGGGGAAGGTTACAGAAATAATTCTGCTGCTTTGAAGGTCCCAAGGAGCACAGTGGCCTCCATTATCCGTAAGTGGAAGAAGTTTGAAACACCAGGACTCTTCCTAGAGCTGGCCAGCCATCTGAACTGAGCGATCGGGGGAGAAGGGTCTTAAGTCAGAGAGGTGACCAAGAACCCGATGGTCACTCCGTCAGAGCTCCAGAGGTCCTCTGTGGAGAGAGGAGAACCTTCCAGAAGGACAACCATCTCTGCAGCAATCCACCAATCAGGCCTGTACGGTAGAGTGGCCAGACGGAAGCCACTCCTTAGTAAAAGGCACATGGCAGCCCACCTGGAGTTTGCCAAAAGGCACCTGAAGGACTCTCAGACCATGAGAAAGAAAATTCTCTGGTCTGATGAGACAAAGATTGAACTCTCTGGTGTGAATGCCAGGCGTCACGTTTGGAGGAAACCAGGCACCACTCATCACCAGGCCAATACCATCCCTACAGTGAAGCATGGTGGTGGCAGCATCATGCTGTAGGGATGTTTTCCAGCGGCAGGGACTGGGAGACTAGTCAGGATAAAGGAAAAGATGACTGCAGCAATGTACAGAGACATCCTGGATGAAAACCTGCTCCAGAGCGCTCTTGACCTCAGACTGGGGCGACGGTTCATCTTTCAGCAGCCCAGCGACCCTAAGCACACAACCAAGATATCAAAGGAGTGGCTTCAGGACAACTCTGTGAATGTCCTTGAGTGGCCCAGCCAGAGCCTAGACTTGAGTCCGATTGAACATCTCTGGAGAGATCTTAAAATGGCTGTGCACCGACACTTCCCATCCAACCTGATGGAGCTTGAGAGGTGCTGCAATGAGGAATGGGCGAAACTGGCCAAGGATAGGTGTGCCAAGCTTGTGGCATCATATTCAAAAAGACTTGAGGCTGTAATTGCTGCCAAAGTGCATCGACAAAGTATTGAACAAAGGCTGTGAATACTTATGTACATGTGATTTCTCAGTTTTTTTATTTTTTAATAAATTTGCAAAAACCTCAAGTAAACTTTTTTCACTTTGTCATTATGGGGTGTTGTGTGTAGAATTCTGAGGGAAAAAAATGAATTTAATCCATTTTGGAATAAGGCTGTAACATAACAAAATGTGGAAAAAGTGATGCGCTGTGAATACTTTCCAGATGCACTGTATGTGGACTGGAGTCTGCACATTCTTATTATGGATTTGCACATCCTCAAACACATGCAGGTTAGAGTTAAATGACAATTCTAAAATAGCCTCAATTTGAGTGTGGCTGTGTGTGAGTGGGCCGTATGGTAGAATGGCACTGTTTCCAGATCATCATTTGGGCGACCCAATTTTAATTCGGCATGTCTGAGAATGTTATTTTACAAAGGAGGAGGTTGGGAGCATGCGCTGATTACAATGCATTGCCACACCCACCACACTATGAACCCAAATGATCAGGACCAAAGTGCAGTGGGCGACACTTTAGCACCACACTGGAACAGTGTGAGGACCCCCTCCCCCCCCCAAAAGTTTTCCCATGTATTCTTCATATGACACTTGGATAAGGTAGTGGAGCTCCTTTAGCAAAATACTAAGCCGAATCTATTATGATATTCCAAAAGCACTACAGGAGGTGTTTATTTCATAGCAGCTATTAGGTATTACAAAATGAAATCTGGTTACACAACATTTATCCGTCATTTGAAGGTGTTAATTTTATTAGACTAGGTAGCTCTGCCCCATGCCCTGTTCACTTGCCAACCCCCGTGCGGGCGCTACGCACTAGCCACTTCGCAGCTCTGACACTCGCGTATGGGAAAGTAGATGTACAATAACTATTTAACATTAGAGCAAGTAATTAACTATAGTAAAAAATAGTAAAATTTACTAAATTGAAAGAAAATTATGTTTCATGTTGTGTTAGAGCTACTTGTTGCGTTATACATTTTTGTTCTATTTGGCTTTGAAATTAACACGCAAATACTTTTTAAACTTACACTTTTACTGTAAAACTTTTTGTCAATATTGCATTGAATTTTGATTCTGTGTTAGGAGTTACATCGTAACAATGTAACATATACCTGCCTGTGAGTAAATATCGTTTCTTTCTCTCTAATAAATATACCGACTTTTTTGAATGTTTGTCCATGTGATTTGTTAATTGTCATAGCAAAAGCTACTCTAATGGGAAACTGTAAACATTTTAATATGAATGGCATATCAAGATCTCCTTTGGTGTCTAATGTTATCCGCGCAAGATTATGTACATTACCTTTCTTGTCTCCTGTTAAAATTGTACACGCAATAACATTATGATACATCCTTCTTTCAACAGTAATTCGGCCGTTGGAAGACCGGACGGTGTTAACGGTTGTAGATATTCTGCGAGATATTTTAAGTTGATATTTTCCGCACCATCACCACCAACTGTTTCAGCATAGTCTATTGATACACATTTAACCAATTTGCCGTGTAACCAATCGACAATTTTCACCTTAATTTGTTTGACTTCTTCGTTTCTGGGTGCTAGGATTGCCCATGTACTCATTTCTTCTGTTGATGACTCTTCAGGATGAAATTCTTCAATAAGACTAAGGGGCTCAGCACCCTGCCCGCTTCGCTCACCAACCCCCAGGTTTGATTAACCAGATATACAATTTAAAGAGATTGATATTTTCATGGAAATTGTTACATATGCATTATTTTCACTTTTACCTTAAAACTTCAGTAAAACAATATTTGGAATTAACTTTTCTTCAAGATTGCACTGAATTTTGATTCTGTTTGGACTTGCATCGTGAAGTAAACAACTTTTTCGAATGTTTGTCCCTGTGATTTGTTAATCGTCATAACAAAAGCTATTCTCACGGGAAACTGTAAACGTTTTAATGCGAATGGCATATCAAGATCTCTTTTTGAATCGTGCTTTGCCTTTGGATATACACGGATATCAACTCTGTCTTTGATATCTCCGTCTTTCTAATTTATTATTGCTGAAAATTCGTCACATGTTGGTTTACTATAAATGTGACCGTGATCTTTCAGATTCATATAGAAATCTAATTAAAATATCCGTGTTTTGCAGATAAATTTTGTGTAAAGTGCAATACTTTTGGACATATGGATTTGTATCCATTATTGGCTGTATAATTTCTAATGCATCTGATCGTTTAACTCTTTAGATTCTATGTTGCATCGCTTCTTCGTGATCATAAATATACAACTGACCGAATTGTGTTTTTTTCAAAATTAAACTTGACATAGCTTTAATTGTTGCTTGACCACAGACTCTCACAGCATATGGTCCATTATTGTGTAAATCTATGTTTTCAGTATTGAATGATGCAAACACGAACAGATTATTGTAGATTTGGATATTTTGCCTGTAGTGTTTGTGGATTTCACTTTCACCAAACAACAAATCTTTTAATTATCGTGGCTACACCTCTTCATTGGGAAGAAACACTACTTTTCCCTGATGGCAATACAAATTAGACAATCTACCAGTCTTCGACTTGTAACTTTAAAGCCTTACAATATCTACATACTTCGGACATATCACCTATGTTCATATATTCGATCCCTTTTTGCTGTTCTGTTATTTCCCAGAGTAATAATTTCCGTTTGTTAGCGCTAATGCGATCTTTCCTATCTATCTTTTGATACTTTCGAATTTTACTACTTTCATAATCTTTAACTTGCTCTATATGTGTATCGTGCCAATGATTTTTGAATGTCTTTATTAAGTTCTACTTCATCTTTTACTCCGTCTTTTATTTCTGACCTCGATTGGACCTGTGAGGTTTTCAATTCCACTTGGTCCGGGCTGATTATTACTTCCTTATTTTCAGAATTTGCACATAGATTATTATTGTTCTTTTTGCATTCTTTTCTCTCCAACACTTTTGGGTCTCTTTGATGCGCTGCTCTTTCTTCTTTGCTTAGTCATTGATGTGTCATCTAGATTAGGGCTGCACGATTAATCTTTTTTTTCTCATGATAACGATATTTATGACCCACGATCAGTTAATAAATATCGTCGCGATTTTACAGTATAAAGACCAAACTGTTTTTTATGGGCTGAGTTTACGGATTGGACTGCGTCACTATGACGTTACTGCGTCTTGATTGCAAGCGCTTTCTGAAGCAGTAGAAGTCAATAGCAGCAATAACAGTCAGTCAGAATAAACATATGATGGCGGAGCAACGTGCAGAAGTGCGATCGTTAGTTCCTAAAAAGGGGTCATACTCAGTTGTCTGGAACAATTTCGATTTCGAGGAATGTGATGTTGATCAGGTACGAGTCTTGTGCAAACTTTGCTCCTGTTCCGTCCAAACGTCCCAAGGTAACACAACAAACCTCATCAACCACCTTAAAAGCCACCACAAAGTACACTATCAAGAATTTCAACGACTGAAGGCACAAACAGCAACAACAAAAAATTACCAGCCATCCACAACACAGACAACAATATCAGGGACATTGTTCAACGCAATACCATATCTGTCTAGCCAGTACCGCCGCTCCCTATACGCAGAGTACGCAGTCTGCGTAGGGCACCAACTCCCAGGGGGGCACCATCCCAGCTGCTCAAAAAAATCGTTTTTATATATTATAATAATAAATTAATATTAATAATATTCATATACAAATAAACAAAAATATAAACGTATATATTGCATTTTATGAACGCAGAGTAGGCTAAGCACACGTGACGACGCGCGCGCCCTTACCTCTGTACCCAAATCTCTGGATTGCTCTGCGCATAGCAGTGACGCTCCCTGTAACTGTTGCCTCTGCTGAGCGAAGTTTTTCTAAAATGAAGCTCATCAAAACGTACTTGCGCTCATCTATGGCACAAGAGCGCATGAGTGGTCTGGCAATTGTCAGCATCAACTCTGAATTAGCAAAGGCTTTATCATATGAAGAGCTCATTTACGACTTTGCCTCAAGAAAAAGCAGAAGTGTGCCTTTGTAAATTTTGAACTTTGGAAAGCTCCGGCAGATGACAGTGTTGATTTTATTTCAGTTTATTATTGTTTATTTTATTTATTATAAATGTTTTATTTAAAGTGTGATTTTAGTTTTTATTTTTTGCTGTAGAGCTACAATTGTAATTTATAAATGATACAATTTATTTATGTATTTAATTTTATTTGAATAAAGTTCTATTTTGGCCCCTATAGTAGGTGTTTTTTTTATTATTTTATTTTTACTTCCGTAATATTTGGGGGAGGGGGCACAAAAGTAAATTTCTGCTTAGGGCACCCATTTGGCCAGCAGCGGCCCTGTGCCTAGCTCGCAAAGACACCGGGAAATAACAGAGGCGATCACGTACCATATAGCCAAGGATATGTGTCCAATAACCACCGTGAGCAGTGAGGGGTTTAACAAAATGATCGCAACACTTGATAAAAGATATAGCATTCCCTCACGCAACCATTTTTCCAATGTTGCGCTGCCCTCGCTGTATGCGAAATGCCGAAAAGAAATAGAGAAATTCTCAGGCTCGGCCTTGAATATTTTGCTGCCACGACCGACTTATGGTCAAGCAGAACTGCGGAACCGTATTTGAGCTTGACAGTTCATTTTATTGACAGCGAGTTTGAGATGAAAAGCAAGTTTTTGCAAACTTCGTTTTTCCCACAAGACCATATAGCGGAGTTTATTGCAGTGGGCCTCAAAGAAGCGATGTCCGCTTGGGGCTTGGTGGAAGAAAGACTTGTGTGCATCACAACGGACAACGCAGCTAATATGATTAGGGCAGCATCTGTGAATAACTGGCCGAGGCTACACTGCTTTGGTCACAGACTTCATTTACCAAAGGAATAATCGTCATTATTAATCGTGATAAAAATTTTGAGCAAAATAATCGTGATAATCATTTTTTCTGTTATCGTGCAGCCCTAATCTAGATCATATAAAATTATTGTCCTGATAAAATTTATAAGAGCTGAGAGTGCAGGAAGTGTGTCTGCCAAAAGCATTCACACAACTGAGAGGTTAGATGACCGTGGTGTTGTTTGAAAATGGTTGTAAGTAGGGTGTGACTTGAAAGAATCGAATGGCAAAAGTCACCATCTCGCGGGACGTGCTTTCAAAGATTATAAGTATGGCGTGACTTGAAAGAATCTCATGTTAAAAGTCTCCGCCTCATGGGACTTCACTCAAAAAAGTCTCTTCAAAAAGTCACGTCTCATCGCAGGATTAGTCTCATCTCATCCCAAGATTTTTATTATAATAGAGATATTTGGACATAATAAGTCTTCTTTTATTGGGAACTTAAAATGAGGAAAACGCAAAAATGTAGAAGAGCTGAAAGCACAGGAATTGTGTCTGACAAAAGCATTCACACGAATGAGAGGCGAGAGGTCCGTGGGCGTGGGCTGTTAACCGTAACTGGTTGAGAGGAGGGCGGAACTTGAAAAAAATCTCTTGGCAATAGTCTCATCTCAAGATTTTCTTTTATAATAGAGGAATACCTCACATACACTGATCAACCACATCATTAACTCTTTTAGGGCTAATTTTTTTTTTGTTTCTTTTCTCCCAGGGCTGAATATTTTTCCAAAAACTAACATTTTTAAAAAAGAACACAAAGCAATTGTTTAACACATCAAATCAACAAAAAATATTTACTTTTGACAAATGTTACTGTCTTGCATGTTGTATGAGCCTGCATACTCTATGATTTCACATACATATCACATACATTTTACACAGCAAAGTCTGATCTCGCTCAAAGCAGCCAATTTCAGTCATTGCCACATTGCACTCCTTAAAATATGTGTTGCTTTGGTGCCTATTTTTCAATTGTCTGTTGCTGCACTTTCTAACATATATTGTTAGTGTGTACTGTAGAGAGACAAGTCACCCATTTGCCATCGTGCCATGCCACTGCCACCAAGTTTTCTGCCTGCATGAAAACCGTATTGTCACCCCTTTTCATCTTCTGAAACTTTATGAACTTTATGTATGGCATTATAGCCTGGCTCACCCCATGGGATTTGCTTCTGTTTATTACAGAAGTGAATAAAACTTTGCAGCAGCACGTACCTAAGCCACCAGGGGACAAAACACATTTGGACCAATGCTCCCTGAAGTTATATCACCAGTTCTGTTCCATCTCTACTTGTAATGCCACAGCACGCTTCATCTCGTCTTTCGTTGTGGGTTTCCACTTTGAAAAACGAGAATGTGATGCAAACGCAGCCCGCGATTCTAAAAAAATCTCTGCCTACCTGTTTGTCTCGTCGGACAGTAGCTGAAAAGCAGCATCAGGAGAGAGCAGCCTGAAGTACAGCAGCTGGTGATCTGTCGTGTCCAACAGCAAGCCATGCCGTCTTGTAAACTCCGGTAGCCAGATCGGCTCTCAACGGATCAATGTCTGTGTATTTATCCCAAGCGAACCTTGCCGTAGATGCATCGGCTGCGCGAAGGCACTCAACTGGCAGCAGATCCGCTGGCGCGGCATCGGCTGGTGTCTGATCAGCTGATGCCTGCTTCTAACTCTCTTGCTCGATCTCCTGATCACTGCCAATAAAGTCAGATTCTGAAAAATCAAGAGTCTGACTCCGCGATAATGCGCAAAACATCGCCTGCCGAGTGTTTTCTTTTCTGCACTTGCTTCGCTGCCTTTTCACATGTCGGTGCCATCTTGCCTTTGTTTACATTTCGCAACTCACGCACACGCAATGTTTATTTGCCGAGTCAACGAGTCTAGCATTCCTCCAAGCACAGAGGGAATGCCTGTGACGTGACAGTGAGATTTGTCGCCATTAACAGCTGATTGTCGCCCTCTATCCCTGGATGTCGACTTTTGTCGACATTCGCCCTCAACCCCTCCTGTCGACAAAAGTCGACATCCGCCCTAAAAGAGTTAAAACCACCTGCCTAATATTTCGACTAATACAGTGTTGATCCTCCTCATGCCACCAAAAAAGCTCCGACCCACAGCTCAGACTTCACAAGTCCTCTAAAGGTATCCTTTGGTATATGGCACCAAAGAGTTAGCAGTAGATCCTTTAAGTCCCATAAATTGTAAGGTGGGGCCTCCATGGATCAGACAATTTTCCAACATATTCCACAGATGCTCCTGGATTGAGATCTGGAGAATTTGGAGGCCATGTCAACACCTTGAACTCGGTCATGTTCCTCAAACCATTCTTCAGCAGTTTTTGCAGTGTGACAAAACAAATTATCATGTTGAAAGAGGCTAATGCTATCAGGAAATACCATTGCTATGAAAGGATATACATGGTCTGTAACAGTCTTTAGTTAGGTGGTACATGTAAAAGTAACATTCACATGAATGCCACGACCCAATGTTTCCCAGCAGAACATCGCCCAGAGCATTGTACTGCCTCCATCAGCTTCTTCCCATAGTGCACTCTGCTGTCACCTCTTCCACAGGTAAACAATGCACATGCACCAAGCCATCAACATGACCTAAAAGGAAATGTGATTCATCAAACCAGGTCACCTTCTTCCATTGCTCCATGGTCCAGTTTTGACATGGGTACACTGACCAGTCTGTCGCCAAGTAGCCCATACGCAGCAAGCTGTGATGCACTGTGTATTCTGAAACCATTATCTCATGTCCAGCATTCACAATGTGTGCTACAGAAGCTTTTCTGTAGGACTGCACCAGGCGGGCTAACCTTCACTTTCTGCACATATCAATGAGCCTTGGGCACACAGGACTCTGTTGCCAATTCACCAGTTCTCCTTCATTGGACCACTTTTGGTAGGTACTAACTACTTCATACAGTGGAACCTCGGTTCACGAACATCTCGGTACACGTACAACTCTGTTTACGACCAAAAAGTTCGCCAAACTTTTGTCTCGGTTCACGACCACACACTCGGTATACGAACAAGCCAGTTTCCCTTTCGGTTTGTGCGCGCTGATGATTTCCGCATGTGTTGCATTGTTCTCCGTCAGACGTGCGTGCTTGCACATGCGTGCGTGCGTGCGTGTGTGCTTTCGCTGTGAACTCTTTGTGCTCTATTTCATTTCCCTTCCGGTTCGTACATGCCGATTACTGTATTTAAGCATGTGTTCATCCTCTCCCTATTCATTGTTCTCAGTCAGACGTGCATGCTTTACCTGTGAACTCTTTGTGCTCTACAGTATTTCGTGTGCTTTTGCAGTTAACCATGGCTTCTAAGCAAGTGAAAAGTGGTGAGAAGAAAGTTTTGCAGAAAATTGAAATCGAAGTAAAGAAAGAAATTATTGAAAAGTATGAGCGTGCCGTTCGTGTTACTGATTTTGCCGCCGAGTACAAGAAGTCAAAACCTACGATTTCGACTATTCTAAAGCAGAAAGAATCTATTAAAGCAGCAGATGTTGCAAAAGGAGTTACAGCATTAACCAGGCAGAGGCCTCAAGTGCTGGAAGAGGTGGAAAAACTGTTTACCAGTTTACTCATTTACCAATTTGAGAACCCTCACGCTTTCAAGCAGCACAATGTAAACAAAGCCAGACTGCCAGTGATGTGGAGGGCAAACACGAAGGGTTGGGTCACAAGGACTTTGTTTTTGGAATGGCTGCACGAGGCTTTCGCTCCCACCAGCTAAACAGCTAAAAACACCAGAAACCCAAGAAATCACAAGAGAGAAAACACCTGAAGGAAAACATCCCTCCATCGCGGAGCCAGACTCTCCCTCAAAACTGTAAGTGTTTATACAGCGATCGGTTGCAAGGCTATAGCACGAACTCCTGTAAATGTTACTTTCTTGGTTGCTTGTGGTTGGTTTTTAAATAAAGTTCGGATCTGTTCAAATGTTCCTTTTTTTTCCCCCTGTGCTTAAAACTCATTAAAAAAAGTGTTTATACAGCGATCGGTTGCAAGGCTATAGCGTGAACTGCTGCAATGTTACAGAGAGAGAGAGCGGGCTCGCATGCTGATAGAGAGAGCGGGCTCGCATGCTGATAGAGAGAGAGGGCTCGCATGCTGATAGAGAGAGAGGGCTCGCATGCTGATAGAGAGAGAGGGCTCGCATGCTGATAGAGAGAGAGAGAGAGAGAGAGAGAGGACACGTGCAGCTGAGAGCGAGCGAGCCTGCTCATGCAGCTGAGCAGGGAGCCTGGGTGTTTGTGTCAGTGTTATTCAATGTTTTTACGTTACTTTACTATTACACTGTGCATTCTATGGAGTAATTAACTATATTTGTGCTTTAAAATCGAATTATGGTCGTGAACTGAGGTTCCACTGTACTGGGAACACCCTATAAGACCTGGCATTTTGAAGATGCTCAGACCCAGCCATCTAGCCTTTACAATTTGGCCCTTGTCAAAGTCACTCAAATCCGTACATGTCTCTATTTTTCCGACTTTGAACAAATTAATTTCAAGAACTGACTGGTCACTTACTGCATAATACAGTGGGGCAAAAAAGTATTTAGTCAGCCACCAATTGTGCAAGTCCTCCCACTTAAAAAGAGGAGAGAGGCCTGTAATTTTCATCATAGATATACCTCAACTATGAGAGACAAAATGAGAAAAAAAAATCCAGAAAATCACATTGTCTGATTTTTAAAGAATTTATTTGCAAATTATGGTGGAAAATAAGTATTTGGTCAATAACAAAAGATCATCTCAATACTTTGTTATATACCCTTTGTAGGTCAAACGTTTTCTGTAAGTCTTCACAAGGTTTTCACACACTGTTGCTGGTATTTTGGCCCATTCCTCCATGCAGATCTCCTCTAGAGCAGTGATGTTTTGGGGCTAAATACTTTTTTGCCCCACTGTATTCATTGTATGTGCACATGAAAAAAAAAATTGTTTATTTTGCTCCTTTAGTACATTTCTTTTTTAACTGTGGGCATGTTATACATTGTTGGAAATGCCTCCATCAGACCTATACAATGGAGAAAGCTTGCAATGGCAAGACCCACAGAGCCAAAGAGACCCAACCGGAAGTGCCAGATTGCCAGTGCTAAGCATAGCTGCTCTATAACTGAGAATCTTGCCAACGCTGGATCTGCTGAATTTTTTGATATATAAAATGTTTACATTCGCTGTTGGTTTGTGACATTATATGTGACAACACACAAAATATCTGCCGAATGGCTTGGCCTCAGATGTTGATTTGCAGGGAAGGGCAGCAGCTTTTTATACACACACACACAAAACAGTGCTCTCCTTAATATTTGGGACAAAGGAACATTTTTCCTTGATTTACCCCTCTGCTCCACAGTTTAAAATTAAAAATTAAACGTGAGTAAATCTGTACATTATCAACTTTAATTTAAGCATATTTACATACATGTCGGTCACAACATTTAGAAATTTTACAACACTTTTTATACATAGTCCCCCCATTTCAGGACACAATAACATTTGGGCCAATTGGCACTACATGTGTTTGTTATTACGCAGGAATGTTTCATTGCTTCATTAGAACCAAGCTTAAGTATACCCTAGGTTCTTGTCTATAAGCCGGACTCGTGTATAAACCGGAGACCAAAAATCATACGAATTTTTAAAATAAAATCTTATCATAGATAAGCCGGACTCATGGATAAGCCGAACGTACTATAACTAATAGAAGAGAGGGAGGTCAGTGGTCTCACTCGCACCCATTTAATTTCTTTAAGGGGGGAGAGAGTGTGAGATATTGGCGTCTCTCTCACTCCCCGCATGGCGCGGCCGGAGCGCGTTCTTTCTGCTCTGGGCGTCGCCGAGTCAACACGCGCGCGTAGCGGTCATTTAAATTGTGATTTTATATGTAAGCATATTTAAATATATATCGCAGATTTTTTGCTGGTTTGCGGATTTCTGCGGACAATGGGTCTTTTAATTTCTGGTACATGCTTCCTCAGTTGGTTTGCCCAGTTGATTTCATACAAGGGACGCTATTGGCAGATGGCTGAGAAGCTAGACTATCTGTGATCCTGATGTATGGGGATTGAGCAGGGGGGCTATTTGCACACCTAGACGATACGGACGCTCGTCTAAAAATGCTGAAAGATTATCTTCACGTTGCTATCTTTTGTAAAGCTGATTCCTGAAACGACATGCCGCACAGTGCTTCGCATACTTAAAAGCTCGAAGGGCACGTATTGATTTTTGACTGAAAAACAAACTCTGTCTCTCTCTCTCTCTCTCCCTACTCCTGACGGAGGGGGTGTGAGCTGCCGCCTTCAACAGCTTTGTGCCGCGGTGCTTCGCATACCTAAAAGCCAAACAGCACCATTGAATTGTTTGCTAGAGATTGTTTTCTCTATCTATGTGACATTCTGTGCTCCTGACACACACACCTTTGAAGAGGAAGATATGTTTGCATTCTTTTAATTGTGAGACAGAACTGTCATCTCTGTCTTGTCATGGAGCACAGTTTAAACTTTTGAAAAAGAGACAAATGTTTGTTTGCAGTGTTTGAATAACGTTCCTGTCTCTCTACAACCTCCTGTGTTTCTGCGCAAATCTGTGACCCAAGCATGACAATATAAAAATAACCATATAAACATATGGTTTCTACTTCGCGGATTTTCTTATTTCGCGGGTGGCTCTGGAACGCAACCCCCGCGATGGAGGAGGGATTACTGTATAAGCCGGATTTACGTATAAGCCGATATTCTATTTTTTCATTTTCACAACTTTTTTCCTTAGATAAGCCGCGGCTTATAGACAAGAACTTAGGGTATTATGTCTGCACAGACTACCTTTGGAGTCTGAAGTTACCATTGTTCTTGTTGAGGACAAGAGCTGTCCCAATATAAAACTACTAAGAGTTTTTGGTAAAACCTTAGGAGGACCGAAATCAAAAGTCTCGAATATCATTAAGAAGAGAGTGGTTACTGGTAAGCGCAATAATCACAAAGGGAGTGGTAGACCAAGAATGAACTCTACTGCTCACTATGATAAAGATAAAGCCCCAAACGCCAGTCTGACAAATCAGGAAACAATCTTCCAGTAGCAGACGTATACGTGTCAAGAGACTACTATCTGCAGAACATTGCAAGATGCAAACCCCTAGTTAGCCACAAAAACAGGATGGCCACATTACATTTGCGAAAATGTACTTAAAAGAACAGTTGCGCTATGAATTCTGAGGTGTATAGAAACGTATCTGCTCAAGTTCCAGTAAATGCCTCAAAATATATAGGACAGCGCTTCAGCCTACAACAAAAAAATGATCCCAAACATACTACTGAGGCAACAAAGGAGTTTTTCAAAGCTAAAAAATAGGAAATTCTTGTATGGCCAAGCCAGTCACCAAATTTAAATCCAACCAAACATGCCTACCATATGCAAAATAGAAAACTTAAGGAGACAAGTCCCAGAAAGCACGTGCACATGCCTGCCGTCCCACCCCAACTCATCCCAGAATTTTGCATATTTTAATATGTAAATCAATATTGGAATCAATATTCCATTCGGTGTTTGGTTGAAAGATAATGGTAAAAGCATGTGAAAAAAAGAATTTCAGCGACTGAAGTGGAGGCAAGGAAAAACATAGTATTTGTTAGCTTAAGCTGTGGTATTAACAACAAAAGGAAGTTGATCGAGTGACAAAGTGTCGGAGAAACTTGAAAGTACAACTTAAGAAAATTGCACAGTGCCCAAAATAAAAAAAAGTAGTCAGATATCTAAGTCACCATGAAAAGGCGAGTTGTAACCCACCGTCTCAGTGTCAAATGGAAACTTATTTGCGTACAGAGAAAAGAAAATAGGAACACCATGGAGAAAAAAAAAGGTTGAAATGTCAACTTTAATTTCAAAATTTCAAATTTAATCATGTATTTTATTTTGTCATTAAAGTAGAAGGTCGTAAACTTAATCTTAAAAATCAATGTCTAATTTACTAGTGTTTCTCAGATCCACTCATAACTAAAGTAGCATGTTAAATGCTTCGTATTGTATGTGTTTTTCAATGTGCTCTGTGTGTGAATCTCTATGTGCTTCTTAAATGGGCTCTCTCTTACGCCGACAGGACACAGATTACATTCATATTACTTGTTATCATATTAAACATGGGACACAGTGGTAGCGATGAGCTGGCTCCCTGTCCAGGGATTGGCAAGATGTTTGCTGGGACATGCGCGACCCTCAATGAAATAATTTATTGCAACAGTATTTTAGACGTACCAACCCCCAATGCCCCTCCTTCCTTTTCTTTCTCCATGTCACCAATCACCACACAATAAGCTCTGTAGTAAATGTCAAACTATCTGTAAGCTTAGAACGCCCGACACGTTTGCAGGATGGGGGACGTTCAAATAGTCTGCGCATAGCTGAAGCAGCATGTGCCAGAAGCTGTATCCCGATAGTCCTCTCCGCCCTGATTCCACACTCAGATACAGTGAGTTAAAACATTCTAGTAGTGCACTGAGGGTAACAATGCTAAAGCAGCTATGGTATTTGGAATAGTTTGGCCATTCCATGGACCATTATATTGTTACAGGTTGATTACAATTAGATGCCTTCCATTTATAAACAATATGCAGTTAATTTCAGTGTATTTGGTAAAGCCATGTCAGAAGGGAAACGACACAGGAACAGTAGCACTGCTTTGACGCTGGGTGCCACCAGTTTGCAAAACCGAGCAAAAAACATGCATATGCAATGGCCTGTGCACAGTTTTAGGCCAAGTTTAGTTTTTACACATCAAGATGTGAACATGGAAACAGGCATACACAACATTCATACATGAGGCCCCTGGTGATGTCCAAAAAAATCACAGACTTCAAGCAGTCATTGCATGCAAGGGATATGCAACAGAGTACTAAATAGGACTGCTTTAATATACTTGACATTGCTGTTTCAAAGATTATGGTGCTCTGAAATTGGGGAGTGGCCATGGAGAAAACTGTTGTCATTTCTACATGTGTGACCGAAATGTCTGCAAATACTGTTAAATGAAAGTCTGCAACATGCACTTTAATCAGATATGAATTGTTTGATTTGAAATTTAAAAATTTGAAGCGGAAGAATAAATAAAGGAAAAAAAAAATGTTCCTTTGTCCCAAACATTATGGAGGAGACTGCATGTGTGTGTGTGTGCATGTGTGTGTAATCATAAACTTTGGCTGAACAGCACATTTTACCCTGGGAACAAACAAAGTTCTATCTATCCATCAAAAGTTGTTGGGTGGCATATCAAACTTCATGTTACATTTGCCATTCAAGGGAAATCATTCTGGTGTATAACAGAGAGATTTGTTGCCTGAAATAAATATATTACTAATTATCGATTTATTGAGCTTCTGTAAAGACATATTCGCCACAGGGGTCAGACAAAGTTCTATCAACTGAACACATGAAACATGGGGGCAACCAATGAATGGCACGTCAGTTTTTATTAATGACATTCCCAATGACTGTAGGAACAGAAGGCCTTCAAAACCCTACAGAATGAACTATAAGCCTATATACTGCTGTATGCAAAAAGTTACTTGCCACAATGCAATTAGTATCAATATTGCATCAGTATGTTTCTAGGCCAAATGAAAAGGTGTAAATTGTGAAGCAAATAATGGTTTAGCCACGTTTATTTATTCAGTTTCCCCAATTATTGTCCTGGGGGAAAAAGTAACTCATAATATGTTCAGCGTCATTTTTGGAAGCGCCAAACGTAAAAGTAACAGTACAATATGTGAAAACAATGAATTATTATTTTTATTTTGCTTAAAATATATAAGGGATTTAACTTACTATAAATCAAGAACTAACTGCTTAATAACCACGGGAGGAGCGAACGGGTATCGTAGTTTTTGATCATCCGTCTGTGCTTATAACCACCCTAACCCTGATTGTCTGCGTTTGCCGGAACAGTCGGCAAACAGACCAAGGTACAGGACATTCATGTACAAGAACACACATTAATAAATAACTAATTAACAGGCACATCTTTGGGCGGACACAAGACAAAACTGAAAAACACTTTACGGAGTCACTGTGAACGTGGAACAGACGTCCCGCGGCTGTGTGTCAATATCGTTAACTACTGTGCCGCCATCTCTATTAATACCTTACATTTAATCTTAATGCCACGTCCTTCCCCTAGTGTCCAATCAGAATGTACTCCTGAGTTAAAGTGGGCGTATTAGACGCCTTTATGGTACCTCCATGTAAACAAATGAAG
Organism: Erpetoichthys calabaricus; assembly: GCF_900747795.2. Lineage (NCBI taxonomy): Eukaryota > Metazoa > Chordata > Cladistia > Polypteriformes > Polypteridae > Erpetoichthys > Erpetoichthys calabaricus. The sequence continues at coordinate 39,046,993 of NC_041402.2, forward strand.
AAAAGTCTAATAAAGCTCACCCAAACAAAAAGGCCGTCGTACACCAGATAAAAGAGCACGTCTGACACAAGCGCAGTCCCCAGTTCCAGCGATCCTGCCTCCGGAGCTTCTTCGGGGGTCAAGGCACTTCTTGAAAGTTCCGTCACGGTGCGATAAGCGCTAAGTATACTGGCAGCCAGAAGCAAACCACTCAGTCCAGCATAAGTCTGCAAGCTGGGCCAGGGGAAACGTTCAAGAAACAGCAGCGGCATCTTGGGCCGGACTTCTTAGCGGGACTGCTAAGGTCAAACGGTGAAACGTGCGGTCAAGGCGCAGACTTTCGCGCGAGACGAGCTGCTAGAATCTCACCCTCCCATCCTCGCGGCCTTCTCCGCTCTCCAGCCAGGTGGTCCGGAAACTTTTTCTGATCTGTAAATCCAAAGATAAACACAAAGATCTTCACGACTACACCTGTGCAGATGTCAAACTCTTTCGCTATTTAGCTTATAAATGAGGTATCGATTTTCAAACTCGACAGTGTCAAGTTACAATTGTCCGTACTAAAAAACACCTGTCAAGTTTTACTACTTCAGGCAGTAATGGATAGTCGCCACTACTTTCACTCGTTTTCGCACCAGGTGATAATGTTTTCTTATTTATCCCAGAGTTTCCATAATCAGCTGTATCTCTATCCCGAATTTCATATTTTGTATACTTCTATTGCGTCTCGTTTCTTCCATCTGTTTTCTAGGAGATTCTTTCTCTCGATCTCTTTCACTAGCTCGGCTTTCTATAATCTTCTTCCGGATAACACAAATGCGTCACCAGGATTCAATTTCCGGTAAAATAGCTTTCTGCTGTACCAACATGAAGTTGGTAAAGCTGTTGGAAATGTACGTGTATTTTCCAGTTTCAGGCTTAGCGTTAAACATAAATACGTGTGAATTTACTTTTCTCGAATGTTCTGATCTTGGAATCAGTTGTCATAACCCTTTAAATAAAGTAGTTATATCTGGGAAGTACAATCGATCAGGAAAACAAATACGAAATGCATTTTGTGTCAATTTTCTTAAAAAAAAAAAGATCAAGATTGAATTTATGGTTAATCAGAGGTTTATCTTTGGAAGGCTGTATTTTGTTATCAAAAGTAGAAGTAGTTTCTCGCTCTGTATATACCTCTCATGCTTTAGATGTTTCTTATGGTAGATTATTGGTGCGAAAATTAAATACAATCCAACGGTGCATTTACTTTTGGTACGGTTTTATCGTGTCATAATAAAAATCAAGCAATTAATCGATTGTTTTTTACTTTAGCACGCAATCTTCATCGATTGTTTTTTACTTTAGCACGCAATCTTCATGTCAGTTTAACATTCAGTCTTAAAACGTGTTGGATTTTAAATGCATATCCATTAACTGCGTGTCGTGACTATAGGTTAGAAATGTATTGGATTTCGCTTAGCGGCCGGTCGACTGCATTGCATTTAATTCGAAACCATGTATTAATCATGCCAAAAATTAGATAAACGACCAATCAGGGTGAAAAGGTGTAGAAAGGGTCGTCACCAGTTGGGGTAAAATGCGTTAAACGCCACTAAACATTTCTGTGTTCTGATTCTGTTGTCGAGCGTAAGTTTCACCAATGGGGAGTGATTACAGGTGAAACAGGTGAGTTTAAGCTGCCTAAATAATATGTTATGCTTTCTTTGGGTGCAGACACTCGTGATTTTAACATGTCGTACTCCAACTGTTGGTGCCCTTTGCCCCACCTTTTGACGCTGATTGCTTATTTGATTAAGTTCCATTTTGGTCTGATTCGTAGTGATCTTGATCGCAATGCAATACTGTACTCTCTTAGCAGCCGGAACAACATTGCGATGTAGTTAGCAAGTTAGGTTGCATATAATTTTGGTGTAAATAATCTTACATTTTTCTTAGTTTAGTTTACTAAGTTTATTAGTGGTAGGATGTTGTACCGTATTAGCCATTATGGATGCAATGAGAAGTTAAGCAAAGTGACACCTTTTATTGGCTAACTAAAAAGATTACAATATGTAGCTCAGCCAATAAAAGGTGTCATTTTGCTTGGCTTTTTAAGTTTATTGTAAAAGATTTCGACCAAGTTCAGTACAATTTTATTTTGAACAGTTATCCTATATAATTGAAAACCTACATTTGTTGTAAACCCAAGAATTTAGGTGGAATAAATGTTTTGGATTTTCAAAATGCAAACATGATTTTTAAAATTAAATAGATTAAAAACTGCATCATAAATAATAGTAATATTTTGAGTTTAATACCCAGATTGTTTTTTTAAGAAAATAGGTGATTTAAATTTCTTGTTATGGTGTAATTATGACATAAATAGAATTCCAGTTAAACTATTAAATTTCTATAAACAAGTATACTTACTGGGCTTTAATTTATAAACATATTTTTTCCCCACAGTTCTACAATAGTTGGAATAATAAGGATATTGCATATAAAAATAAAAGTGTGTTTCTGAAAACATGGTATGATAATAATATTCTGTCAATAAGGGTAGTATATTATATTGTTACACTGAATTGTTGAAGACATTTCACATCCCAGTGACTCTGCATGGTTTTGCTATTGTCTTTGGTGCAATTACCGATGAAGTTGTATCTTTAATTGACAGAGATATACTGTAAATCAGGTTAACTTTGATCCTTCTCAATTGCTTGCAGATTATTTATATATTGATTGATTGGCTGTGTTATTTGTCCTGTGAGTATGCGTTCTTGTTTTTTGTTTCTGCTGCTATATGCATCTGAATTTACCCATGGTATTAAAATAGTTAATGAACTGTAATCTAATCTAAGATTGCAAGACACAAAATGTAACAACAAACACATTAGAAATGTGTGTAATACCTGTTATGCCCCTTCATGTATCTCCTGTTGGAATGCAAAATGTGAAATTTTAAATTGGAAATCTGGTCAAACCCTAGTGGATACTGCCTTAAGAACAAAAAGAAAAAATCATTCACAAAATGTACCCAGTAAGATTGACTCTGCCCAGATGTGTTAAGGATCAAAATGAGTTCTTTGTATTCTGCAAAAACGAGGAGGAATCTATCTTATTTAAGTTAAAAAAACATTAAGGACAATAGATATTTGTAAAATTAGTTAATCTGACAATCTGTGATTTGTAAATACCTCTGCAATATATAATGTATAGTAATTTCTATTATATTTTGAGCCAGTGTATTTTTGTTCTCGTTTGCGTGTATTCTTGAACTCTTAATAAAATGTTAGAAAAAGGGTGTTGCAGTACACATAGTTTCGGCCATGCACTTTACTTTAAACTTGTTTCTTTTCTGTGTGGCAGCAATTATTAGTCTGCTTTAAACCAGTTAAGTCTAGTAGTTGCATGTTATAGCAAATAATGACATATAGCTGAAAAAAAATGGTAAGTTACTTGTTTCAAAAGGTCACATTTGACATTTTTGTTTTTCTCGTTATAATCCACTGATCTGTCTATTTTGTGAAATGCATGCTATCCATGTAGCATGCTTAAGGCAAGAATCCAGTTCAGGGTCCTGGCAATCTGGTCTCTGTATCTCCAGAATTTGGAGCAAGGGAAGTGTCACCGAATTTCAAGGCACATTTACACACAAAGCCACATCACATGTAGTCCAATCTAGTTAACCTAACATGCATGACTTTAGCATGTGGGAGAAACACCAGCAAACCCAGGGCAAACTTCACACAGACATTCACTGCAGCTGGGGTTCACACCCATGACTATTATTTGTTAAAACACATTTCTTTATAATTATTTTGTTATGATTTATATGAAATTTGATGTAAAAAATATGCATAACATCAAAAGAAGCCATGGTATAGTTTCTATTGATATTTTGTATATAATTTAATTTTTTTTTGCTTCTAATTTCTTCTTTGACATCTTGTAAAGCAGTTTGAGTTACATTGTGTGAATATGTGATATAGAAATTTATTGTTGTTTTTATTTTATTAGGGAGATCCAGTTTAAACTGTTTTGACACTATGAACAGCAACACAAGGAGAAAAAGCAATTTGATCTTTCACTAATATGCCCATTATTATCTCTTCTAATGTACTGTAGTGGTGGCGCTAAGTGCCAATATCAATTGTTTTGCACTTTTAGGTAGCTTGATATCCTTAAAAGGAACGCTCACTGTTGCTCCAGTAGTTGGAATTCATGTGTGGCAATCTTGCCAAAGTCATTTTTATAGGCTTCCCTGTAGCTGCTCAATTATATAATGGAATGCCAGCACATTCTGTTGGTAACTCATCCCCAGGCGTATACAACGTGTTAACACCATTACAATAATTTGTTGTTGTGCTTTATTCTTATATGATTTATTTTTTTCATTTCTCCTTACTTTTTTTGTTGAATAACAATAAATTCAACAGTGCATCTTAAGCATATCGTCAGTTTGTATTCAGTCAGGGAGATCTTTGTAACACTGTTTATTGGTCATGTCATAGTAGCACTTCACACCAAGGAAGCACAAGGAAACCTGAACTGAACAAAAATGGCACGGCATATTTAATAAGAAAGTAAATTGAATGAAGTGATGAAAACAAGTAAAATACAAAGTACACATAAGAATAACAAATCATCTGCCCCCCTGAGCATAACTAAACAGGTCCATCACCCTTTCAGTCACATGAAGTGCCTTGATCACTTTCACATTACGGCATCAAGTATTCTCTTCTTGCTACCATCTGAGTGTTCAACTCTGTCTGCTTTCAGTTTCTACACTCCTGTTACATCTGGCTGTGAGGTAATATTAAGCTCTTTGGTCATTTTTGGCCAAGCCTCAAGATCACTTCCAGGGCTGTATGTATGCATTGTCTATCCTGATCTGTAGCCCATGGCTATGTAGACTATAGGGGCCCCAGAAATTATTCAAAATATTTGAAAAAGTATGTGTTCTTTAATTTTCTGAAAAGCATTTTTGCTACTAGACTGGGCATTTAAGTTCTCCTCAACCCCTTTACTCTTACCACTCAGGTAAATTGTTCAGCACTAGTCACACTCACCATATCATCCTTGAGTTATCATGAAATGAAGTTTTTAGAAAGGCAGGATAGGTGTGATGTCTCCAAAATAAGATAAGAAGTAGGCTAGAATCTTCACTAACCTGCCAAGAAGAGACTCCTCTTAACTTATGACAGGGCGCAGATACTACTTGCTGGCTTCAATAAGAGCAGGCCCCAAAAATGGAAGCTGGTCAAATAACACAAAAAGCCCCACAAGAGGGAAGACAACTGTCCACTCCCGGCTCGTGAATGAAAGGGCAACAGAGAATCTGTATAATTGAGACAATAGTTACAAAAAAAAACGAGGCAATGTAGCAAAAGAGCAATGTATACCCAAAAGAGCACCAACAGGCAAAGGGAATTGCTTAAAAATGCAATCCACAGCCAAGTCGTCCTATTAAACAAGTCCAGGAGAATAATGCAAGAAAACAAGGCAAGCATATCATAAAAACAATTAAATCCAAACAGGGATAGCAATACTCATAGGATTTCACAATAAACGAAAACTCTTCAGCTCCTGGGCCTTCTCAGATGACTTAAATACCCGGAGGGGGACCCAGGAATAGAGATGTCACTTCCTGAGGCTCCAAAATCCCTTTAAAAAGGAATTAAAAAATTACTTTTCCTTTAAATGAAGCCAATTTATTATTTAATACAAGTGATAGTTCTTCAGAGGTGTCAATTCACAGTGCGATGGCTTCTACTGTAGTTCTAGTTCAAACAGGAGACAATAATGCCACTTTTGAATGTGCAATGTAATGCAAGAATGATGGGTAACTTTCAGAGCTACCATTCGTTGGATGTCCTGGGCAGAGGTATCGGATAGAGATGATCCCTTACAGTATTTTAATCTGTTCATGAGTGACAGCACATTGGAAGTTAACTGTGACTGATCCAACAGACATGCACAGCAACTGATCCAAAAGCACACACTTGAAACAAGCTGCTGGTTTTCTTTGCATTACTTTATTCATCCCAAAGGGTACAGACTTGCAGGACAGATAATACAGCTAAGCAATCAATAAAAATAAATAAATAAATTCATACTCTTCAGAAATTTCAAAACAAACATACCGTTGGGAGGAAGTGTTGATTTGCTTGATAGCAGTTGGCAGAAAAGACCCCCAGAGACACTTCTTAGCACACAATGGTGCAATGAGTCTCTGGCAAAAAGTGTTCCAAGAGAGTGCCTCCTGGAGGAAATGGAGGGGGTTTTTCATGATGACATCAAATTTTGTCACCATCCTCTTTTTCCACATCATCTTCCAGTGTGCCCAGGGTTCACCCTGTGATGGAGCAGCCTTTCCCAATAAGTTTGTTTAGGCATTGTGCATCCTTTTAGCTCAAATTGTCTCCAGAGGAGACTTCAACATAGAACAACACACTGGATACTATAGACTTGCAGAACAACTCCAGAAGCTTTGTGAGCACACTGTCTGCTCTGGGCCTTCTTGTCCAGTGCCACTGTGTTGTCCAATCAGTCTAGTCTGTTGTTTATGTGATCTCCAGGTATTTGTAGCTCTGCACCATTTCTGCGTCCTTCCCCTGGATGGTGACTTGTCTCAGAGCCTTCTTAGCATGTCAGAACTATCAAGGTGTAATTCAAGTTTAAACATGCTGTTCAACAAAATCTTTACTTGAAATTCTTTATGGACAGTGGATCATGAGTGGAAAATGTATCCACTTACTTCTCAGGTGTTGGCATTTTTTTGACAATAACTTACCTATCAATTTGTAGAATTAATGTAAATTCCTTTTTGAAAATAAAAACAGGTCAGATAGAGAGACAGAGCTTACATGCCTTAGCAAAATGTTGTAGATGAATCACTGATTTTATTAACAAAACCTTGAAGGATATAGATTATTTCAGACAAGGGGTTTTACAGTTGCCCCCTTCCTTATTGGTGATTTTTAGTTCTCTTTTTACGATGAGAAAACCTTGGACCTTTTTTTTTTAAAGTATTCTGGCTTTTTTAATTTTGGTTAAGTGTGAATCATTACTAGCAGTACCTGTACGAGAAGTATTAACAATCCATCGAGATGATGGCAGAGTCCAAAAAAATATGGAGCACATCTTCTTTATCATCATCATCAGGAGCAGAGTGTCTAGCCCAACAGTGAAAACAGATACATGCCCAAATTTCATGTTCATGGTTAGTTTTCAGCTTTTCAATTGAGCCCAGGCAGTTTGGTTCATAGACAAAAGTCCCATGGAATTTATCTGAGCCAGTGGCAGGTAGGTAATAATTAGCCAGAAACCGAAAAGTCTGTAAAATTAATTAAAATAAATTCAAAAGTGTGTATTGTTTTTCCATAGCTTTAAAATGTAACTTTCTTTCACTATATTAGTTTTAATTCACTTTATTCTGCAGTGTTTTCTCTCTTAATTGTATCCAAATGCAAACAATTAGTGAAAGGCATTGCAGACACAGGTGTAAATGACACTGAATGTTAAAGAGGAGCAGTTATTTCAGTGTACAGTTTACTTGTGTGGTAATTATTAAAATAAAAAAAAACATCATAGGAAAGTAAGACCTGGGGCCCCATGTGTAAACGGTGCGTACGCACAAAAATGTTGCGTATGGCCGTTTCCACCTTCACATCGAGATGTATAAAAACAAAACTTGGCATAAAGCCACACACATTTTCATGCTAGCTCAATCCCTTGTGTACGCAAGTTCTCTGCTTGGATTTGCAAACTGGCGCCACCCAGCGTCAAAGTAGTGCTACTGTTCCTGTGTGGTTTCCCTTTAGTTTTTAGATTCACATCCCTGACGCTGCTTTATCAAATGCACCTGAAATTAACCGCATATCGTTTATTAGTTTAAGGCATCTCATTTTAATCAACCCGTAATCATATAATGGTGCACACTGAATGGCCAATCTATTCTAAATACCATCAGTGCTTTAGTGTTGTTATTTCCAGTGCACCACTGAGTAATTAACCCACTGTATCTGAGTATGGAATCACAGCTGTACAGCAGCTGATCGGATTATTGGTATACAGCATCAAGCACACGCTGCCTCAGCCATACTGTCTATTGAACTGTTCCCATACGGCAATGCTTCAGAGCCTTTCCTGTAGGGACCTCGCGGTTCAGAAACAGTTTCATCCCAAGTGCTCTAAACGCACTCAGTCCATGCTCCTGGTAAAACTGCTTGTACTTATAAGTACAATCACCTCACTGTAAACTTGCACTAGAGTTATAATATTGCACAACCTGAGTCAATTTCTAAAGCATGTATTTACAGATAATTGGCTTCTAAGTCGATTTAGATTTCCAAGCGCTATCTTCTTGGAGCTCTTGATATAATTTTTAAGATGAAATGCAGTAAAGCATGTTTATTACATTATACAGATACGTTTTAAACTTCATTAAAATACTGTATATTGTTAATAATTAAACATGTGAGGACACGGTGGCGCATCACTAGTGATGAGCTGGCGCCCCTTTCAGGGATTGTTCCTGCCTTGCGCTGTATGCTTTCTGAGATTGGCGTGATCCCGGATGGATAGATGGATGGAATAATTAAACTATGAAGATATTTCAATGTGGGCGGCACGGTGGCGCAGTGGGTAGCGCTGCTGCCTCGCAGTTGGGAGATCTGGGGACCTGGGTTCGATTCCCGGGTCCTCCCTGCGCGGAGTTTGCATGTTCTCCCCGTGTCTGCGTGGGTTTCCTCCAGGCACTCCGGTTTCCTCCCACATTCCAAAGACATGCAGGTTAGGTGGATTGGCGATTCTAAATTGGCCCTGGTTTGTGTGTGTCCTGCGGTGGGTTGGCACCCTGCCCGGGATTGGTCCCTGCCTTGTGCCCTGTGCTGGCTGGGATTGGCTCCAGCAGACCCCCGTGACCCTGTGTTCGGATTCAGCGGGTTGGAAAATGGATGGATGGATGGATATTTCAATGTTTCATAAAAGTTTTTGTAGAATCAGCATTCTAAGTTTACAGATGGCTTGACGTCTACTACAGAGCCGATCGTGTGGTGATTGGTTACATGGAGAAAGAAAAGGAAGGGCAGGAATTGCGGGTTAGTATGTTTGTGACAATACTGCTGCAGTAAATTATCTGATCAAAGGTCACACACGGCGCAATAAGCATCTTGCGGGAGGCAGGAACAATCTGTAGACAGGGCGCCAGCTCATCACTAATACTGTGCCACCATGTCCCCATGTTTAATACATACTTTAATTCCTATCATTATGAAAATGATATCAAGTATACATCTTAATATTTAAATTGTTCAGAGAGCTGTAATATCATGAATGTAGTGTATTCTGTGTCCTGTCAGCAGAAGAGAAAGTCTGTTTAAGAAGCACATAGTGATTCACACACATAGAGCACATAAAAGAACACATAGAAAGACGCATTTAACGTGCTACTTTAGTTACGATGGGATCTGAGAAACTAGTAAATTAAACGATTTTAAGATGAAGTTTATGACATTCTACTTTGATAAAATAAAGTACATGATTAAAGTGGAAATTTCAAGATTGAAGTTGATATTTGGACATTTTTTTCAATGGTGTCCCTATTTTTTTTTTTTCTTTTTTCTGACCCTAATATGCTTCCATATGACACTCAGACGGTGGTCTACGGCTCGCCTATTCACGGCAACTTTGATATCTGACCACTTCTTATTTATTTCAGACACTTTGCAACTTTCTGAACTTGAACTTTCTAGTTTCTACAACACTCTATGTTACTCAGTCAACTTCCTTTTGTTATTTATATCACTGCTTAAAATAACAAATAGTACGTTTTTCATTGCCTCCACTTGGTATTCGCTGAAATTCTTCTATTTTCCCTGTGCTTTTGCCATTGCCTTTTCATAGAACGCTGAGCATAAGGGCTATTTATATTGATTTGCATATTCAAAGAAGCGTAATTCTGGGAGGAGTGGGGAAGTGGCGGCAGTCACATACACATGCGTTACTTTTCACGCTGACCGGGATATATGTAGCAGAAGAACGTGGAAGTTGGTGAACACACAGATTTATGCATCTGGATTTTTTGTGAGTACGCACATTTCCGCTTTTGTCCGTACGCCATGTTTTAGTGTGAATGCTATGCACGGCATATGCATGAGGCCCCAAATCATTGAAAAGCAACAAAAAGAAAATGAATTCCCCTCAGTGTGGCAGACACAAATTCTTGTTATATTCTAATAAAACATTTGAAAGCCCATTATCTAATTTGTAGATTGATACAAAAGAGGTAATAAACTGGGAAATAATAGCTTGGTTATGAAAGCAGATGTCCAGCTGAAAGCAGAAAGCAGTTGGGGGTGAATGTAATTTGAGGTTGTTCACAGTACAGAGCTTGTGATCCTCATGTTTAAGCATTTTATTACTAAGTAGCACACAAATGAACATGACTCCATAGCGTTCAGTGTGTTCTACACCTGTGTCTGCATTACTTGTCACTATACGTCATTATCTGGTGGCACACATGTGCTCCTGGGAACCACATTCCTGGCTCTGGCGAGGTAAGCACAAGAAGGGGGCACAGGCACTCAAAGATTAATTCTTCCCAGATTTACCTACACCCCATTCCACAGGACACAGCGAGTACCTTTTCCTGATGCCAACATCTCTTTCTCCAGTAGCATCAAATGACCACTAAAGAAAGATGCATGGTTCTGCCCCGCCCCGATAAAACTCTGCCCCGCTGGCATTTTTACAATAAAAACCAGGTAACCAGAGAGCTGGGTGCCGCATATCAACTGACGAAAGAGGAAGGAGGAGCTTCTGAATCCTATACCAAAAGATTCCAAAAAGAACTAAATGTGGTGACCTGGCTGGTGCCACAACGTTTAGCCTGCCAATGACAGTCTGTTCCTGGCCATGTTACACGAATATAATGAAGAGCAAACATCCCCCCAAAAAAAGAAAATGGCGAAAGAAAGTTAAGTGTTTTCAACAAAAAAAAAAGTTGTTTTTATAAATGTAAATTTTGTACTAGATAGCTATTATGAATGCAAAATAAAAAAGATTAAATTACAGTTTGTTCTCTCCGTGTCTGCATGGGTTTCCTCCGGGTGCTCCAGTTTCCTCCCACAGTCCAAAGACATGCAGGTTAGGTGCGTTGGCGATCCTAAATTGTCCCTAGTGTGTGCTTGGTATGTGTGTGGCCTGCGGTGGGTTGGCACCCTGCCCGGGTTTGGTTCCTGTCTTGTGTTCTGTGTTGGCTGGGATTGGCTCCAGCAGACCCCCGTGGCCCTGTGTTCAGATTCAGCGGGTTGGAAAATGGATGGATGGAAATTACAGTTAATTAAACAATTGGATCAATTGGACGTACAGTAAAAGTGCCTCATTGACTTGGGAACCTGTTTGGAATAAAAACCTGAAGCTACTGCAGTACCCCAGGACCATTCTAGTCAGTTTTATCAGGCTGTAGTCTTTCTGCAAATGTAAAAACTCAGACGTTTTTCCTCATTTCATCTTTGAAGTAATTCTGTATATACAGGTGCTGGTCATAAAATTAGATTATCATGACAAAGTTGATTTATTTCAGTAATTCCATTCAAAAAGTGAAACTTGTATATTAGATTCATTCATTACACACAGACTGATGTATTTCAAATGCTTATTTCTTTTAATGTTGATGATTATAACTGACAACTAATGAAAGTCCCAAATTCAGTATCTCGGAAAATTAGAATATTGTGAAAAGGTTCAATATTGAAGACACCTGGTGCCACTCTCTAATCAGCTAATTAACTCAAAACACCTGCAAAAGCCTTTAAAGGGTCTCTCAGTCTAGTTCTGTAGGCTACACAATCATGGGGAAGACTGCTGACTTGACAGTTGTCCAAAAGACGACCATTGACACCTTACACAAGGAGGGCATGACACAAAAGGTCATTGCTAAAGAGGCTGGCTGTTCACAGAGCTCTGTGTCCAAGCACATTAATAGAGAGGCGAAGGGAAGGACAAGATGTGGTAGAAAAAAGTGTACAAGCAATAGGGATAACCGCACCCTGGAGAGGGTTGTGAAACAAAACCCATTCAAAAATGTGGGGGAGATTCACAAAGAGTGGACTGCAGCTGGAGTCGGTGCTTCAAGAACCACCACACACAGACGTATGCAAGACATGGAATGCGACAGCTGAAACCCTTGTGTCAAGCCACTCTTGAACAAGAGACAGCGTCAGAAGCGTCTCGCCTGGGCTAAAGACAAAAAGGACTGGACAGCTGCTGAGTGGTCCAAAGTTATGTTCTCTGATGAAAGTAAATTTTGCATTTCCTTTGGAAATCCAGGTCCCAGAGTCTGGAGGAAGAGAAGAGAGGCACAGAATCCACGTTGCTTGAGGTCCAGTGTAAAGTTTCCACAGTCAGTGATGGTTTGGGGTGCCATGTCATCTGCTGGTGTTGGTCCATTGTGTTTTCTGAGGTCCAAGGTCAACGTAGCCGTCTACCAGGAAGTTTTAGAGCACTTCATGCTTCCTGCTGCTGACGAACTTTATGGAGATGCAGATTTCACTTTCCAACAGGACCTGGCACCTGCACACAGTGCCAAAGCTACCAGTACCTGGTTTAAGGACCATGGTATCCCTGTTCTTGATTGGCCAGCAAACTCGCCTGACCTTAACCCCATAGAAAATCTATGGAGTATTGTGAAGAGGAAGATGCAATACGCCAGACCCAACAATTCAGAAGAGCTGAAGGCCACTATCAGAGCAACATGGGCTCTCATAACACCTGAGCAGTGCCACAGACTGATCGACTCCATGCCACGCCGCATTGCTGCAGTAATCCAGGCCAAAGGAGCCCCAACTAAATACTGAGTGCTGTACATGCTCATACTTTTCATGTTCATACCTTTCAGTTGGCCAACATTTCTAAAAATCCTTTTTTTGCATTGGTCTTAATTGATATTCTAATTTTCCGAGATACTAAATTTGGGACTTTCATTAGTTGTCAGTTATAATCATCAACATTAAAAGAAATAAACATTTGAAATACATCAGTCTGTGTGTAATGAATTAATCTAATATACAAGTTTCACTTTTTGAATGGAATTACTGAAATAAATCAAGTTGGTCATGATATTCATTTCCCATCGGGATTAATAAAGTATCTATCTATCTATCTATCTATCTATCTATCTATCTATCTATCTATCTATCTATCTATTCTAATTTTATGGCCAGCACCTGTATTTCCAGTTGGGGCACTTCCACTCATTACCAGCAGATGGCGGAATTGTCCAAAATGAAATAAGTACTAAATAAACCTCAGTAATTTAAAGTATTTTAAAAATGTTTATAGCATTTATAGATCTCATAATCAAATTTTCCACAATTTTTATGGCATGTTCATTGCAAAGTCTTATCTTTGTTTTTAAATTATGGGATATTTTCTTTGTGCCTCTTTTCGGGTTGCTTGGGCAGGCCCTTGGATCTCGCCATGTTTTCGGTTCATTTTTGCAGCTCATCTTTTTCAGTTCTGTCTTGGTTCATGAAGGTTTGAATCCTTTTAAGTGACCTATTAGTTAATTTACGTGACACAATTTAAGGGAGGTGGGAACTTGCACATCTTGCCAGTTTTGGGTTAGGCATCTTCGTTGTCATAAATTACATTGATTACTTATTTAAACAAATTAGCACTTTACCTATGTAACAAAAGCTGGAAATTTCTATATATACCCTTGGGGATTAATACAGTGTGCCAAATACCAAAAAATACCAAATGTCAATTGAGTTTGCCTCAGGAAGTCATCTCTAAGTGCAGTTACAGACACTGAATGATAATGCCCAGATATGAATTGATGTCACAGTCCTGTAAACAACTAGGCAATAATAACTAGAAAAGGCATACTTTCTCTCACTATACAGAAGCTTATTTCATTATTTTTTAGCAGCCAGTTCCACTACGAGGTGACACACACACCCACCACACTCCGCTTACCTAGGAACGGAGGCAAACTTTGTGACACTCTTTTCCCCAGCCTCCTCAAAGGCAGCTATAAATCGGGAGCATTCTCTCTGTCGCCATTTTACTTGCTGTACAGATCACCACCACAGAAAACCAGAAAAAGAGCAGAAGAGAAAGTAGGGATTAGTATGGATTTCAGAGCCACCATAAATGATGATAATTAATTGAATATACAGAGCATCAGGATTAAACAAAAATGAAGCTATGAGAAAGCCATGTTAAAGTAATGTGTTTTCAGCAGTGTTTTAAAGTGCTCCACTGTTTTAGCCTGGTGAATTCCTATTGACAAGCTATTCCAGATTTTAGGTGCATAACAGCAGAAGACTGCCTCACCACTTCTTTTAAGTTTAGCTCTTGGAATAATAAGCAGACACTCATTTGAAGATCTAAGGTTACGATTTGGAGTGTAAGGTGAAAGACATTCTGAAATATAAGATGGAGCGAGATTATTTAAGGCTTTGTAAACCATAAGCAGTATTTTAAAGTCAATTCTAAATGACACAGATAACCAATGTAGTGACATCAAAACTGGAGAGATGTGCTTGGATTTTCTTTTCCTATTTAAGATTCTAGCAGCTACATTCTGCACTAGTTGCAATCGATTGATGTCTTTTTTGGGTAGTCCTGAGAGGAGTGCGTTACAGTAATCTAGCTGACTGAAAACAAAAGCATGAACTAATTTCTCAGCATCTTGCTATGTTATAAGAGGTCTAACTCTTGCCATATTTCTTAAGTAAAAAAATGCTGTCCTAGTAATCTGATTAATATGTGATTTAAAATTCAGGTCAGAGTCAATAGTTACCCCTAAATTCTTTACCTCCGTCTTGACTTTTAATCCTAATGCATTACGTTTATTTCTAATAACCTCTGTGATGGATGGCCGGCTAAATATTCCGGCCCACACCTCCAGGCCGCCAGGTGGAGCCCACCCAACAGCATGGAGGTTCACCGAATTCCAACAGGGCCTTATGGACCTTGTAGTTTGTATACACAGCCCTGCTGGATACCATGGGGACCACCAGGAGCCGCTGTAGGGAGGCTTGGGGAGTGCTATGTGCCCTATAACCTGGAAGTACGTCCTGGTCACGTGAACAGGAGAAACGACGTGCTTCCGGGTTGAAGAAAGGAGCTTTTATCCGACCTGGAAGTGTTCACGGTCACATGGACAGAAGAGAGAAACGCTTCCGGGTCATGGACTATATAAAGGACTCTGGGAGACCAGAACACTGAGCTGAGCTGGGAGGAAGGGTGGCTAAGTGTCTGGGAGAGGAGGATTGGTGTTGGATTATTTGATTATTGATCATTGTATGTGTAGTGTGGAGTGGAGGGTGCTAAGTGCACAGTATTGTAATAAAAAGAAAAAGTATTGCACTTTTACCTGGTGTTTGCCGTGGTACCTGAGGGTTCAAGAGGTCGATAACAACCTCTACTGCTACACCTCATTATATCCATTTTTGCCAATCACTAAAATTTCTGTTTTCTCCTTATTTAATTTGAGAAAATTACTACTCATCCATTCAGAAACACAAGTAAGACATTGTGCCAGTGAATCAAGGGAGTCAGGGTCATCAGGTGCTATTGCTAAATACAGTTGTGTGTCATCAGCATAACTGTGGTAGTTCACGTTATGCCTCGAGATAATCTGGCCTAATGGAAGCATGTAAATCGAAAAGAGCAGCAAAACCCATGGGAATCCAGGGGAAAAACCTTATCCATTCTGCAGGAAACCTGTGCTTTGGGAGAAGATTTGTTTTCCTGCAAGACAAGGAGCCCAAGCATAAAGCTGAAACTACACAGGAATGGCTTAAAAATAAGAATGAGTCAGAGTTCTGTGCCCATATTTATCAGGCGTCTCAGAATTACACATAGGAATATAAATTAAAAGTAAGACAAGGATAAGAATTTGTCCTACCCCAGAGTAGGATATGAGAAGCAGTTATGGACCATTTTACACATGTTCTCAATGAGGAATAGGAGTTCAAGTCTAAGAATGAATGACTCCTGCCACTAAATGATGATGCTTTGTAGTTTTCTAATACTAAGGCTAAGGCTCAACCACAAATATAATAATAATAATAACCCACCTTAATTTAAGGATAGGGCGGCACGGTGACACAGTGGGTAGCGCTGCCACCTGGCAGTTAGGAGACCCAGGTTCGCTTCCCGGGTCCTCCCTGCGTGGAGTTTGCATGTTCTCCCCGTGTCTGTGTAGGTTTCCTCCAGGTGTTCTGGTTTCCTCCCACAGTCCAAAGACATGCAGGTTAGGTGCATTGGTGTTTTTAAATTGTCCCTAGTGTGTGCTTGGTGTGTGTGTGTACGTGAGTGTGTGTGCTCGCTCTGCGGTGGGCTGGCGCCCTGCCCGGGGTTTGTTTCCTGCCTTGCGCCCTATGTTGGCTGGGATTGGCTCCAGCAGACCCCCGTCCATGACTACCTGTGTGTTGGTACTTTGATATCACTTGTGATTCACAAATGCTTGAGGCAGTAGTTTTTATGCGTGTGCATCAATCACACCAGCAACTCTAAAATGAACAAGGATTTGATGTATTCATCTTGCTTTAGCATTATCTTACATGGAGTGGTGGGGAAATGTAAATATCTGCCTATTACCTCAAGCGTTGTAAGGGCATTTAAAGTTTGCTTTAAAATTTGAGAAATGGTTGGTTGTAACATAGCCAAATCATCACTATTTCAAAAGTGTATTTCTCCACTTTAATTTTGGTTGACAGCACATGGCTTATTTGCATAGATGGAGTGATCATATGACATACAAGATTTGTTAATAATATTCTTCCATCCCTGTCAAATCAGTACCTTTTTTGGATTCATTGCTGTCTAGTGTTTCCAATCCAATCCATCTTTCCCAAAATGTGCATACTACTCTCTGCCTGAACACAATCCCCTAGCAGCTCCTAATAGTTAGTTACAAACTCTCCTAAATCCTTGTGAAATTAATAGTAGTTTTCATAAATGAAAAAAATTAATAAAACTCCTAAGAGAAGGACAAAATTTGTGTCACTTAGTACCGTTTCCTTATGCTGTGACGTTTGACAAATACAGACCAAGATTTCAGTCCAACTGAGAATTTGTAGCTGGACTTGAAAAAGGCTCTTCACTCACAATCTCCATGCAGCCTCACAGAGCTTGATTAGTTTTGTAAAAAAAAAAAGACCTGTGCGCACAGGATGAAGACTGTCATGGCCTCCAGTGCTGCATCTACTAAATACTCACTTGAAGAGAGTAAATACTTAGAGGAGAAGTATTTTGTGTTTTATATTTGTAATTAATTTACATTGTTTTGCAGACATTTATTTTCACTTTGACATTAAAGAGTATTTTTTCTGTTTGTCAGTGTCAAAGAAGCCAAATTACATCTGCTGTGATACAATGTTGTATCAAATGAAGATGTGAAAACCTCCATGGGGGTGAATACTTTTTAATAGACCATGTATATTACATTTTCTCACATAGGTTGCTAAATGCTTTTACAGTGTATGGCTCGAACAATACAATTGCTTACAAGTTTCCCTTTTGGTTAGTATTTCACAATTTTAGGACAGGGATTGCCAGTTGGGGGGGGGGGGGGGTGGGTGTTGAGGGTGCAGTCACCATGT
This sequence comes from Erpetoichthys calabaricus, assembly GCF_900747795.2. Taxonomy (NCBI): domain Eukaryota; kingdom Metazoa; phylum Chordata; class Cladistia; order Polypteriformes; family Polypteridae; genus Erpetoichthys; species Erpetoichthys calabaricus. The sequence goes on from NC_041402.2 coordinate 39,064,578, forward strand.
CCACTGCAGCTCTCTCAACACATCAGTCTTCTTTGTATTGTACTGTAGTTCCTTTGTGGTGTAATGCCATACAGTATATGAGGAACTGGGGCTGTCTGAAGTTACATCATTGCTGTAAGCAAGTTGGAGCTGTCAAGACTCAAGATGAATGTCTCTGAGAATGCTAGCTCTGATGAGTATGATTTCTGGCATATTGAAAAGACGGTGCCGTGTGTCATATTGGGGTTATCCTTTCTTATTGGAGTCCCTGGAAACCTGCTGGTTATCTACATAATCCTCCGACATGTGAAGCAGCGCTCTCACACAGTGGTGCTTATTCTGAATTTGGCTTTTTCAGACCTAATGGCCCTGATCACCCTGCCTGTCTGGATCTATGCCTTTGCAGACTCCTGGGTCTTTGGTGAGGTGTTTTGTAAGTTCCTAATTTACATCGTCTACAGCAACATGTATGCCAGCATCTTCCTTATCACAGCTATGAGCATTGAACGTTTTGTGGCAGTGATGTACCCATTTGCGCTACAAAACTGGAAGAGAAAGGATGCTTTACTGAAGGTGGTGCCTGTCATTTGGATCTTTGCATTTTTGTTTGCTATTCCAATCATCCCAGCACATGGCCTTGGAGAAGAATATGACAGCTTTCAATGCACTGTCCGGAACTATACATCAGATGAACAGGAGATTGTGTGCCTGGTGGTTGAGACATTGGTTGGATTCATCATTCCTTTCAGCATCCTCTCCATCTGCTATGCATGTGTGGGCAAGCGAATCCAGCAAATGAGTTTCAAAACAAAGCAGAGGTCAACTACCCTCATCGCCTGTGTGGTCATTGCTTTTGCTGTGTGCTGGATCCCCAACCATGTTTTTAACCTAATTACAGTGTCATCCATAATGATGAAGAACTCATCTACAGAAACATCAGAAGCACTCAAAAGTATTGAAGAAAAAGGGGTCTTCATTTCAGGAGCCCTGGCTTTTATAAGCAGTTGCGTCAACCCAATACTCTATGTGTTTATTGCACGACGGTTCCGTAAAACTCTAAGAGAAACTGGACTAAGGAAACTTTTTACTCAGATTTCCATTTCAACTACAAATGAGGCAACAAAGGAGATGTCATTTATATCACGGAAAGCAAGCTCTACTCAGAACCACACCAGTTTTTCTAATGTCTCAGACCCTAACCTGTGACCAAAATGCTGTTTTGATACGCTTTATCAAAGTGGACCAGCAGTCAGTTTGAGAGGCTCAGTGGAAGTGAATGTACAGTTTTTGGTGTGCAGTGTAGAGGAAGTGAACAATTTTACATTAAAACAAAGTTTTCTGCTTGATAAATGAAAAAAGGTATGAAATATTAAGGAATACTGTAAATATGCCATTGACAGTGAAACAGGAAAACTGTCTGAATTAATACATGAGGAAAACTATAATTACATTAGTCTAATCATAGTATTTTCAATAGTTTTCAAAAATAATTTCATGCTGTCATTGTTTCAGATACCTTTACATTTTATAATTTTGTTTAGATAAATGCAATGTACTTAAGGAGCAGTTGGGATCCTTGGATGCAAAGTAGTTTCTTTTAAATTTTCAGTATGTAAAAAATATAACTATAACTCTCTTATAATCATTTTATCTACATTCATGACTTTTCATTTATATATGGTATGTTTGCCATATTATATACAATACATATAAAATAATCTAGTATGCTGGTTCAGTATGCATTGTTGCCTTATAGCTGTAGGCATGCTGGTTAGATTCCTGACCTGTTGCTGTCTGTGTGGAGGTTTCAATGTCTCTCTTTGTTTAATGTTACTTTCTTTTCTCTTTGCCCCCTACTTTCCTAAATTTTACATTTGAGATTAACTGGTGTCTCTAAATGTATGTGTGAATGTGAGTGATATACCATATGGTGGACTGATATCACCTGCTAGACATGTTCCTGCCTTCTGCCTGATACTGCTGGGATAGGCTACAGATCTCCAAAGCTCATGCACGTATCTCATTTAGGGATTAATCATTGTATTTGTTCACCTGTTTACGTGTAATCAGCCTTATATTGTGTGTATGTGATATTATGTACATGTTGTGATGCTAAATCTAGTAAAAGAAGTAATGCAAGTGTTCTGTGGAATTTTCTCTCTGCCGCTGGCCTGTACCATTTTAGTAGAGTTTGAAATGCTGTCCACAGGCTGGGGAATCCTCCATGGGAATTTGAGACTGATGCTGGAAGTCACTAAATATAGAAAGTCTTAACTTGATGTTGTCTGCTCATGACGCCCTGTCTGGTGCTGGTGACAGTGAAGTCTGACCTTAGTCTTTTAAATCTCTGTGCATGTATGAAATGTCTTTTTGCCTAATGAAGTCCATGGGGTTCATTGTATTTAAATGAATGGAGCTAAAATGGATAGAAGAAAGTGTAGCTAAAGATTGCAAAAATTTCAGATTTGGATTGGAAAGTACTTAAATTTTGGGAGAAATGTCATTATCTACTATTAGTGACTAGTTTAAAGGGTGGAGACTTATGAGAGGGGAAGTGGCAGGCAAAAGACATTACTTATCTTGTATATGTGTGTTTCTAACACTTAGCTAGTTTAGGTGGGCATTGGCAGTTTTGTTAAATACACATACAATGCATTCACACTCAGGTAGTGTTATACAGCACAACAAACTGTAAAGTGCAAAATTTCATGAATAAAGTTCTGTATATGCATTTATAGTCATTCATTTTGTGTACAGTAAGTGAATATTTTAAAAATATGGTATGATTATCCATCATTATTCCATATTTAAATTAACTACAATTTGTTAATAATATGGTGGTTTAGTGGTAGTCCAGTTGTTTTGCAGTAAAAGGAGACCGGGGTTTGCATCCCTGGTGTTTCCTGCATGGATTTTGCATGTTCTCCTTGTGTCCATATGGATTTTCTCCAGGTTATCAGCTTTCCTTCCACAATCCAAACACATGCAGGATAGGTGGTGTTGCTAAATTATCCAATCCAATGATTGCTGGGATAGATTGCAGTTGCTCTGGGACCCTGCCCTAGATAAGCAGGTTCACAAAACAATGGATGGATGTAAATAATTTGCCTAATCTCACTAAATAAATTTATGGCTATAATTAAAAATCTTTGATTAAATGAAAAAGATAGGTTCTTGCTGAATGTGAACTCATGTCAAAATGTCTATTAAAACGGATATACTCATGCAGTCGGAAGTATAGATAGATAGATGTGAAAGACACTATATAATAGAAAGATATAGACAGAGTGACCACTAGGGGCATTCATTAAACAAAATTTAAAGCCATTGAATATATTTCTGCTGTTATGCTCATTTTTTTAATGCAGCTCACTCAATTACTAGAGTTCAGCACTCTTTTCTCAATTAACAAACCAGCAACCATTTAATAAAAAAATGTGAAGTAAGCAAAGATCCAATATTGTAATATGTGTTCCCAAAGCTAGGTGATTTTCTCTTAGAAATAATACATTGCCTGGGGCAGCCTCTCACAAAGGCCTCTTACTCTTTTAGTGGCAATAAGTGGAATTCTCCTCCTCCTCCTCCTCCTCCTCCTCTCAAGCTCAATTTAATACTTCCCTGGGTTCATGTGACTGGAAAAAACAGTCTTTTTTCCAGTTTCTCTGACCTTCTTGGGTTGTCCAGCACATAAAAACATTTGGTGGTCCATCTTGGGTGCATCCCTCATAACACCTTTTTAATCCTTTCCTGTGTTTACACCCATTGCACACCCTCTCTCTTAATTGCTCTTCCCAAGATTTCTTTAATTATTTTTCCCTACAAAGTTTTTTTTTGAGGATTTTTTCCTTGTTTTCCTATGGCATTCCATTGTGTGATTGTGGGCTATACAAGAAATAAATAGTTGCTGTTGTTGTGAGAAGGCCATGGAGGGGAAGTGAATTATGAAAACTTTGAAAAGATCTTCATCCACTTACACTTCATTGCTCTTTGGCAGTAGATAGAGATAGACAGTTAAATAGTCTCCACTGAATGTTAAAGAAGAAATGTATGCCATGCAGCATTTGATTGAAGTGTGTCCAGAACAGACTAGAAAACTAAGTTAAGGAATGGGCACTGCTGAGAATTTTACTCTGAGAAGCCTTTTGCATATATTTTACTGTGATGCTGTCAAATTTTAGGTGGTTTACTCATTTCTTATAAATATTGAAACTCAGAAGTATAATGTTCCCCATGCAACACACTTAAAAAAGGAATTATGAGTTCATGTTGCACAACCCTCAAAGAAGAGCCTATGAAGCAACCCCTTCTCTAAAAAAGCACTGTAATCTTGTTGGGGATCTCACACTAATGTCCTCTTCTTCTTTTTTCTAAAGCTTCGGTCGTCTCAGTACATTCCTGAACTTAACAAATGAATGAAAACCTAATCTTATTCCTCTGTGCATAGCATTGACATTTTACATTAAATCATTCTGGCATTCGCTCATGAACGCAAGATGGCAACATAGATTTTTTTGTTTATCTTCATTTTCCTTCTCTTCACAACTTTACCTATAAACGTAAACTTAAGTCCTTCCAATTTAAAGAGGTAAAAAGAAGACACTGTGGCTAGGTGTTGGTCAGTTTATTTTGAAGAGAGAGCAGAATTACTTTAAGTTGAAGTCTTTTAAAATGGGGTTAGTAGGTATCTTGATGCCTCATCCACTATGGAAACTTTTGTTTTGTGCCTTTAAGGTGCCTCAAATTTTTAAAAACATTGTATAATTTCAGTCCACACTCCCAGTTACTTGCTGCTCTCCTAAACTTAAGCCCCCCCCCCACTTGTGATTTTGGGCTATACAAAAATAAACTGTATTGTATTGTATTGTATTATATTCTCAGCCTGCTTATAAATGGTTTGCCCTGCTAAGCTCAGTTACTGTTCTTTTATCCTTACTGGCCACTTTTTCAGTGCAATGGTGTCAACATCCCTGCACTTCTTAGAAGAAGCTCTCACTTTTACCCTGCCTCACAGTACTTATTAAAATGATTTGCTTTCCTATTCTGTCTTATTAATAAATAATTACTGTAAATTTGCTCAGGGCATGGTTTTTAGTTTAAAACAAAGTTCTTAAAACTGTTGAGGAATGTAGTATCGTTTCTGTTTCTACAAAATGTGGATATGACAGAAAAATCGCATATCCCTTTTTTAAGTTACGAAAGTTGGATCTTTGTCTTGTGTGTATATGTCTGGAAGAAGCTTGTAGTCAGCATTTTTCATGGTATGAGAAAGCTGAGGTGTGAAAAAAAGGAAGCTAATGGTGAAATTTGTATTATTTACAAGTTGGCATAGTGGTGAGGGGCTGGATCCAGTATCCAGAGTGCCCATTGTAATTGTCTGTGTGAAGTTTGCAGATTCTCTCAGCATATGCATGAGCTTTTCTCTGTTTAAACCTAGTTTTCCCCCAATATCCCAAATGATATGTAGGTTTTTTTATTTGGCATTATTAGTCCTACGTGGGAATTTGAATCAGTGGGCTCTGCAATATGCTGGTGCCCTGTGCAGGTTTGGGTCCTGTTGTGAATGTGCCCACTAAAGAGGAAAACCCTCAAACTCGGATAGTAATAAGGGCAAACACAGAATTTTATAAAAATAAAAAGGTTTTATTTCCACAGAAATGTTCAGTCAAACAGTGAGCTCCATAGAACGCAAAAGGCATAAATGGTTTGTCTAGAAAAAAAGGCAATCATAAGCAAACACAGTCCCAAAAATCATCAATCCAAAGTGAGGTCAAAACACAGCGCAGAAAGTCAAAAGTCAGGAAATATCAAAAAGCACAGTAGAAACACAAAAACTCCCCAAAACATTTATGCGTGTTCCAATGAACCACCAGGAACTGTTTGAAACCCTGCAGATTTGTAGGCTGGGGGTCATATTCTGGGGGGACCATCCACAAAACACATTAAACATAACCAAGGCATTTATACTGTCACATATGTGTGCCTGTGGATCACCTTCTGAGCTTGAGTAAAGTAAGCGATTCCACTCCAGACTAAGAGGGGGCACTGATGCTAACCATTCTCTCTCATTCATCAGTGCTTTGCCAACTGACACTGCCCTTGGAGCCCAGAGAAGGCCGTGCACCTTCCTGTTGGGACTCAATAAAAGGGGGCATGTCCGGAGTACCATGGCTGATTTGGAACATGATCTCAAATGTTAAAGGAGCTCCTCAGTTGCCTGAAACCAAGGTAATTTAACCTTTAAGCTTTCTAAAGACCAGAGGTGACTATTGTGTTTGCTTGTAGGCTGGATTGGCCAACTTTTTTTGTTAGCAAGCCACAATACTTTTGTGTTTCTTTTATTAAATGGGGTTCACCGGCTGGCTCCGCTACATTTATAGTGGGCTCCCCAAGTGTTCATGGCTGTGACAAAACCTAGACAAAATGAAAAACAAAGAATATAAAACATAAACACAAGCAATATTATTGTAAACAAAATAATCAAAAATGGACAACAAAAACATAAAACAAAGATCTGAATCTCATCCAGTGAAGGAGTCATGGCTGAAATGTAACAGGTTCCTGCTTGACACCTGATGCTGCTGGGACAGGCTCAGACCCTCTGCAGCCAAGAACTTGATTAAATGTTTTTAAGAATATTATGTCATGTTATATTAATTCACATCCTTGGAACACTATGCAGTTTCTTCTTGTATTTCTCTAAACTATTACAAATGTGTTATAAAGCAAAAATAATCTCCATTTACTGCAAGCACAGTTACAGATATATAAGCTTACAAAAATACATTTTATGACAACAATTTTAGTTTTTTTTAGTAATTTCAGTAATGTAATCAAAACAGCAAATCAAATCAGCCTATATAAATCGGACTTCCAACACAACTCAGAGTCTTGCCACATGCAAAAGTTCGCTGACAACACTGCTATCGTGGTCTGCATCAGGAGTGGGCAGGAGGAGGAGTATAGGGACCTAATCAATGACTTTGTTAAATGGTGCGACTCACCACCTACACCTGAACACCAGCAAAACCAAGGAGCTGGTGGTGGATTTTAGGAGGACCAGGCCCCTCATGGACCCAGTGATCATCAAAGGTGACTGTGTGCAGAGGGTGCAGACCTATAAATACCTGGGAGTGCAGCTGGATGATAAATTAGACTGGACTGCCAATACTGATGCTCTGTGCAAGAGAGGACAGAGCCGGTTATATTTCCTTAGAAGGCTGGCGTCCTTCAACATCTGCAATAAGATGCTGCAGATGTTCTATTAGACGGTTGTGGTGAGCGCCCTCTTCTAGGCGGTGGTGTGCTGGGGAGGCAGCATTAAGAAGAAAGACGCCGCACGCCTGGACAAACTGGTGAAGAAGGCAGGCTCTATTGTTGGCATGGAGCTGGACAGTTTGACATCTGTGGCAGAGCGACGGGCACTCAGCAGGCTCCTATCAATTATGGAAAATCCACTGCATCTACTAAACGGTGTCATCTCTAGACAGAGGAGCAGTTTCAGCGACAGACTGCTGTCACTGTCCTGCTCCACTGACAGACTGAGAAAATCGTTCCTCCCCCAAACTATGAGATTCTTCAATTCCACCCGGGGGGGTAAACGTTAACATTATATAAAGTTATTGTCTGTTTTTTTTACCTGCATTATTATCAATCTTTAATTTAATATTTTTTTTGTATCAGTAAGGTGCTGCTGGAGTATGTGAATTTCCCCTTGGGATTAATAAAGTATCTATCTATCTATCTATCTATCTATCTATCTATCTATCTATCTATCTATCTATCTATCTATCAATGATGTGAGAGCAATTTATAGAGTAACAACATAGCCTTCACTGGTCATTTCTGACTGGATTCTTTTAAAGGAACTTTTTTATCTCATGTTTTTGAACAGAATGAAAAGAAAAAAACTTTACGAAATATTAGAACCTAATTGGTGACTAATGCTGTACGGTGGCAAATGATGTGAACAACACTCACAGAAAAAAGAAAAAGAAAATCTCTTGTTACTGATATAGCATAATCCACATGTTATGTCAGGTATCTGATCATATGTTCCCAAGGCACAAAACACATGAATTTTTGAAAATAAAACGTTAAATACATATGCCCAGAAAAATCAGCAGACATCACTAACAGGATATGCATTCCCATAACACTATTTTTCAATTAAAGACAGGACTCTTCATCAATAAATGATAGGGAGAGGTGGATCTTCAAGTATTATAAGAATGTGGTTTCCTGTTTATGATGTGTGCTGATTTTTCGGAAATGGTATTTAACAGTATTTTAGCAAAAAATGCTTGTGTTTTGTCAATTTTGAACATACAATTTTTTTCTGTTGACCTTTTCCACATCATTTTTATACTGTACAGTATTGGTCTCTATTCCCTTCTTTTATATTATAAACTTTTTTCTCCCTGTTCTGCATAAAAACATGAGATTAAGTAACATTTAAAATAAAAGAAATATATATTTTTGGGTAGAGTATTTCTTTACATGTGTCTGTAGACCTTTTTAGCTGGCAATTATTATGCATTTGTTAACTATGCATTTACAGTTATTATTTTAATTGTTTATTTCACCAGCCTTTAAGCTAGAGTTGTCACACCACTTAAACAATGACAGAATAAAAGCGTGGATCTCTTAATCTGTCTCTAATGTATTATTAATATTTAAAGATTACTTTTATTGTAAGTTTTCATTATACATCATCAAAATCTTTGAGATAGCATTGACTTACTATGACTTGCAAAACATTAGGTTATATACCCTTAGAAAGAAATCTGACTATGGCTAATAGTTGCCTTTTATATGTAACCTCAGAGGTTAAGTGCTGTTTAACTACCGTGTACTTCATAATGAAAACTCAGCAGCTAAGCAGCTTTCTTAGCGTGTGTTACATGAATAAAAGCTCACATACAATCTCAGAGGCTAAACACTATTCCTTAACACGTGTTTCAGAGTAAAACCTCAGAGCCTTAACTTAATGTGTGTTATACAGTATTTAATTCAAATCCTAACTATAAACAGAACACTCACCAATTATGATTATTCAGACTGAACCACAGAGGATGAATTTCCTGTTTGTGCCTACTGGAAAAATAGTGTTATACCTTTTCAGTGTTATTACTCTCGATAGAATGGTCAAAGATCAGACATGGTTCACAGTAATTAACGATTTATTAACTAGTTATATACAGAAACATAAATAATATTATTCCAAATATATGGTGGATAGTGGCTAAGGACACAGGCAAGCATTCTACGAGATTGCCCTAGAATCTCCCAAATTGTTTTTTGGTTTTGTGCCTTCTTAATTCTGTACAATTACAAAATTACAATACAATTATAAAAACGTTTGCAGATCAACATATCGAATGAGTCATGACTCTTGTTCTGCCCCACATGTCGTTAGCTGTTATTTGTTGAGCTGTGCTCCCCCTTTATCTTGTCATTTATTAACACACCTGTCAGTCACGTTCCACACTCACAGTGGTGTTATAAATGTCTATGAAACTCACGTAAAGCTTGTAGGTCCCACAATAAACATTTAAATACAATACACCCCAAGTGTCTCACATAGGCACCCCTTTATCTCTTGTTTCGGTCAAGTCCGAAGCGTATTTTTAAGGTATATAAACCCCTGGGTCTGGTTAGTTGTGGTACGCAGCAATTTGAACCTCTGTCTATGCGCTTTTCTTTGTCTTGATCCAACCGTGGAAATCACTTGCCCTTTTACAACGAGGTACGTCCAGTAAAAGCCTTCAAGAAAGCTCACCCCTTGTCGTTTTTATGTGGATGTGCCGAGTTGTTTAAGCTCTTTGTGGCCGCGTTGCACGGACAGCGCGGAGTGAGGCAGAACTGTGCAGCGGATATAATAGACTCATTAAATATTAAGAAGGGATTAATCAGGTGTGTTGTATAAAAGTTCTTCTTCTTTTGAAAGACCAAAGACTAAACTGAACTTTGACTTCTCTTCCAAGAAAGAGATGGCTTTGTTGAGAGTCTTTTCAGGGGATGATTATTTTAATCACCTTTAATTATCCATTCTCCATGGTGGTTTATCTGAAGCAGGCAACACTTGTTTTTCGCAATCAGATGGAGCTGGTTCACTCACTCTTTGATGTGTAAACAAGATTTCTGCTGACGCAATGCTTAGGATAGATAACTGCAATCAGTTCATTTATGGTGGGTTGATTATATTCTATTGCTTCAATATCCTTCAGTCTTATTTGACTAATACTACTTATTGATGAGATGTAAGTAGGTCTTTGTCTGTGGGCTTAGCAGGAAAATTGCCAATTGCTAAAAGGGGTTATTACTTGGAACTCATTTCTGTCTTTCACCAGTGTTATCAGTACAGAATCAAATTTAAAGGTGAAAAAGAACAAAAGTCCTACCTAATGTTTTTTTCCCTTTGTTTTTATGTATTGTTTGAGGGCGAAATCTTTTGTGAAAGACTTTTCTTTGTTTGATCAAAGTTTGGAAGTTTTGTCATGTGTGTCAACTATTTTAGTTCTGTTATTTGAAGTTACAAAATTGTGAAACCCATGGTTTTAACCACATGTAATCCACAACCCATTGTAAAACATGGATAATAAATGGTGATGCCCTGACTTCACCAGGAGAGCAAATAAAATGGAAACAATAAAAAAAATTAAATATCACAATGAAAGAAAACATCAAATATTAATTTAACATGTTCCTGACAAGTACTCCCTTGTCTATGGTTAGGCATAGCACCTCTCAGGGTTTGGTGTGGGACCAAATATTCTCTTAATATGTTGTCATTAGTAGATGTAATCTGGTAACTCATTTATCAACTATCCCTTGTATGCTTATAATGCTCAGTCGTGTTTATCAATTAAACCAAATTAAACTTCTTCACTTCTCTCACTGCTTAACTGCTCTAGTGATGTAAATATTGGATAAGTGAAATTGTAAGCCTTTAAATAAAAAAAAGACATTCTTTAGGTAGATTGCTTTTCAACACAGAGATGCCAGTACTAATATTTCTAAGTTGTAAATGTAAGTTTTCAGTGAATTTTCCAGTAATTTAAATATTATCTTTGATATTGATTTATACCTTAACCTTCATATTTCCACATTTTCTAACTGTGATTTCTCCATGTGAGTTATATTTCAAAATTTAAAATACTTCTTAAATTCCGAGGTGTTAATAAGGTAATTCATTATTTTGGTTAAAGCAGTCAGTCTATTCAAATAAGTTCACTTACTACTCTGTAGTTAATTCTAAACACAGATGCAAGAATCATAACCAGATGTAAGAAATATGACCATAAATCACTTTATTAGTTTCCAGTTATGTCTAGAACAAATTTTAAAATCACCTTTTGACATACTATCAAAGGTCATAAATGGTTTAGCTCTGACCTTTTATCTTACAAGGCTTTTTGGTGACTATACTCCAAAACATGAAGTGGGATCTCAAGATGAAGGCCTGGTTAAAATTTCATGAATAAATAAAATGACTATAATTGGCAGAGGTTTTAGCTATAAGGCCCTAAATATGTGGTGATGTTACTCTAAATATTAGATAAGCAGTTGGTCTCAGAATTTAAAACATGCTTGAAGACTTACTTTTATAGTATAGTGTAAGCTGCTACTCATGCTGGTTGTATTGCTGGTTTATACTGGTTTTTAACGATGACAGCATTGTGGGTGCTATGAACATTTTGTGCAGCTACAGTATGTTCTTTATCTGATAACAGAGATGTAAATCAAGGATGAGCTTACATGTCTACATCAACTCCTTCAGAAGGAAAGACACCCAAAAGGACATTTATTTTTAGACTTGTAACTGGAAGCTTAAAACTTTCTACCTCTGAAGGATAAAATAATTTAGTTATAGGCAGTCATTGGATCTGTAATTGGAAGGGAGTTTGACCCAATCACCAGAGGCTACACCTTCCTTTAAATCTAGGTACAGTACATGTATCTCTTCTGTCTCATTGGAGCTGGAAGTGGAGCAAGAGAGCTCCTGTTTTGAGCCCTGAACCTACTCTTCCTTGGAGAGGCTTGGAGTTGGACAACCTCAGCTAACTCAGTGGAATGGCAGCAGTAATTAGATAAGAATTGAACAAGGAAAAGTACCAGGGTTCGATTCACAGGCAAAGAACCTTGAAGACAGCACTCTAATAAACAAGCCCAGAATGTAAAACATAGTGGAGGAATCTGTAACCAAAATAATTTCATGTAACCAGAGACAATGTAATTAATCTGTATCTGAACAAAACAGTCATGCCTGTTTGTAAAATCATTAATATGGCCTTGAATCTGTTTCAGTGATGAATAATAAATGACCAGGACCATCTGTACTTTTAGAGTCTGAAATAAAACTTGTGACCTTTTTTTTTTTAATTTTGAATTTCAAAAACTCCTTCCTTGTTATTTGAAAATGTATCACAGTTAGTCAGCTGGAGATCAGCACTGATTTTGCTGATATTACTTTTTTTATTTCAAAAACCACTTCCCCATTTTTTCTTTGTAAATGGGTGCTTCTTTTTGCTCAGCATATTCTTTTCTCTGTATAGCGTTAAGAAGATGAAATGGCGGAAAAGAAGTGTTGCCTTGTAAAAGACACCCTGTATGCAGTACTCTTCTTTTTTTCTTCATCCAGCTGAGGTACAGTAAGTTGGGCATTCCCTTTTCAGCCATAATGAATAGGACAGATATGATCCCATAATCTATCAGTAGGCCAGAGTTTTACCAAAGTTTACCAATCACCTGATCATAAACCTTACTTATTCTTTGTCATCAAAGAGTCATATGGACTATACAAGTACTACACAAGTTAGAAAATGTACATATCTTACCTTAATCCCTTCAGCACATGTGGCTCCATTCTCCCCTCACTGTGTCTCTTCTGCCCCTGCAGAGTTTCACCTGCCTGTTCTCTCTCAGGTCGAGTCACTACTGTATATTTTCCATTTGTGTGAACTATATTGGTTTGCATATGTATACTACTGCTTTTCATATTGATTTTCATTTGTGTATTACTCGTTTAGGTGTGTTTCTTATTCATTTGCTAGTGAACTGCATTGATTTGCATTCATATGCTCTCAGTCTGCATATGAACTAAATTGGCTTGTGTTCGTATTCTTCTGCTCTGATCTAGAATTGGTTTTGTGTGTGCACTATTTTGGTTTTATGCATGTCCCACGCTGGTTTCATGTGGGTAATATAGTGTTTTTTTGTGTGAACTCCATTGGTTTTAAGTATGCTGTAGATCAATTCCATGTGATTCTTGTATTGGTTACATTGGTTACCAGTGTCATTTAGAATTGACTTTAAAATACTGCTTATGGTTTACAAAGCCTTAAATAATCTCACTTTATCCTATATTTTAGAATGCCTCTCACCTTACACTCCAAATCATACCCTTAGATCTTCAAATGAGTGTCTGCTTATAATTCCAAGAGCTAAACTTAAAAGAAGTGGTGAGGCAGCCTTCTGCTGTTATGCATCTAAAATCTGGAATAGTTTACAGATAGAAATTCGGCCAGCCAAAAACAGTGGATCACTTTAAAAAACTCCTAAAAACCCATCATTTTAACATGGCTTTTTCATAGTTTCATTTTAGTGTAATCCTAATATTCTGTATATGCATTTAATTTATCATTTTTTTCATGGCTGCAAAATCCATACTAACCCCTACTTTCTCTGCTGTTCTTTTTCTGGTTTTCTGTGGTGGCGATTCGTGCCATCACCACCTGATCAAAGCACCTTGCAGTCCCTACATTGATGGATCGAAGGCCGGAGGCCCACGTAATCATCATCGTCTAATTCTTCCATGTGAACCCTGAAAACCATGACGACTGATTTAGATCATTTATGTCAGGTAGAATGCCTAGAGGGGGCTGGGTGGTCTCATGGCATTGGAACCCCTGCAGATTTTGTTTTTTTCTCCAGCCCTCTGGAGTTTTAATTTTTGTTGTTTTTTCTGTCCTCCCTGGCCATGGGACCTTACTTTTCTTCTTTATTAATTAGTATTGCCTTATTTTTATATTTTTCTTTTTTCTTTCTTCGTCTTGTAAAGCACTTTGAGCTACATCATTTGTATGTATTATTTGTATATGCTATACAAATAAATGTTGTTGTCTTTGTTGTACTGGTTTTATGTCTGTACTATGCTGGTTTTAAGAGCATAACATGCTGGTTTTATATGTGTACTATATCAATTTCACGCATGAAACATACTGGTTTGAGAAATGCATGCTGTAGCAGCTTTGGGTGTGAATTACATTGGTTCTTTATGCAATCTGTATTTGTTGCTTACGTGATCTTCATCTGCAAAAGGAGCAGACAAGGAGCAGAAACTCAAGGGCTGGTACAGTATTGCTAGGTCTGGAGATTTCCTGCCCAATTTTGGCTATTTTTGATTGGTACCCTGGGAAAAAATGGGCTTTTGTGGATTATGTTTTTATTTGGGGTTACTTTTTCAAAAACAATTTAGTACTTTGGGTTATTTTTCACTCCTAGGCATTATTAGCATGTTGTTCATCCATATGGCACCCCTTCCCTTGCTATTTGCATTTATATACATACTTTAGCATTGTAAAATCTCAGCGGTGATGTACAGTACATACCTATTCTATCATTCACAAATCTCCCCGAGGGGGACCCCACCCACCCCCCACCCACCCTGGGCTTTGATGGTATGCACCTAATTCTTCACTCTCTATGCCACCCCCTGCTTTCCAGTGTGTCATTTTGTGCAAGTCAGGTATTTGGCTATTTTTTGGGTAAATCTGCTATTGTTTAAGTTGTCCTTAGGGTATTAATTATTTAAGCACCTGGCAACCCTGGGCTGCAAAGTTATTCCAAGAGCATGAAGAGGAATGGTTAGAAGAAAAATTAAACCATTTTTTTTATGCACAATATGTTTGTGAAAAGGCTTTGTTTTGATTATTACTGTTTAAGACTGTTTGTCTCTTAGCCTGAAATGAACATGAGGCTGAAGTTAGGAGTGTACAAAAAATGTACGATCAAGAAAATGTTGAGCTTTTTTAACTTATAATTCCTATCCATTCCTTTTCACATTTTTCAATGACTGTTCTTTTTTCTTGCCCCTCCCATTACTGCTGAAGATCACGTGAACAACCAATGTAGTTTGCATGCAGAACCGATGTAGTTTATGCACAAGCTGTGACAGGGTGCCTACATAAAACCAGTACATTTCATACGCGAAACCAATATAGCACACACATTAAACAAGAATTTATGCTTTCAAAACCAGCATAGTCCGCAAAAAAAACAGTACAAGGCTCACATGTAACAGCCAGTGCTGTATTGCCCACATGAAACCAGCATAAGATGTGCATGAAACCAAAATAGTCATACACAAAACCATTGCTAAACAGACTGGTAGTATATGAATCCAAGCCAATATAGTTAATTTGCAAACCGACAGCTTATACAGTAAGTGCAAATTGACAGTTCACTCACAAACCAATAACAAATTTACCTGAACCAGTAATATACAAGTGCAAATCAACATACTGTAGTTAATATGCAAACCAGTAGTGTACATATACAAACCAACATAGTTTATACACAAACTGGTAATATAATGGACACAAACCAATACAGTTAATATGAATGACACATGCAAAACCAATAAAGTGTGAACCTTAACTGATAGTAAATACTCATAAACCAATACTGTAGTTTGAACATGTAAACCAATAGATTACACAAAAAAATGTGTGATTTATGGTCTGTTTTTGCTGCTTATACTATACCATGTCCAGAAGAGAATTTATGGCTTGTTTAACCTGCATCCAGCCCTGTAAGCAGGTCCTCCAACTTTCAGGGAAAACGTGGGGGTTGGTGGCAGGATTGGCACTCCTGCCACAGTAAAAAAAAACAAAAAAACTCCCACTTCCAGTGTGGTGCTGAGGTGTCACCCGCTGCACTCAGGTTCCAATCGAGGTGGTTTGTCATGTGGTGGGTGTATCAACGCACTGTAATCAGTGTATGCTCCCAACCCCTTTCTCTCTCTTAGAATATTATTTTTCATAAAAGTTGTGTTCTGCATTGTTTCTGATGCTTCCTTTATATTATACATTATAGAGTAAAGACCTGATTTATAATAACTGGATTTCCTTTCATTTCCTTTCTTGTGAACATGAGTCACATGCACAGCTTACAAGTCTGTAAACACTTACTCAATTCAAAGAAAATTGCTGTAATAAGTTTACATTTCATCAGAAATTATGTCTTTAGATTATTGCATTAATAAATGAAATGTAATCTAGTCCAGGAATTCTAAAGATCCTGATATACTTCTGACTGTTCAATATAAAATAAGTGGATTAAAAAGGTTTTGCCTTGATTTTTTGCCATCCAAAATTCATCTTAATGCGTGTTTTGATCATTTATTTTTTTAGAACATTTGAAAAATTTTGATGAGGGCATTCAGGCCAATAAAGTTTGCTTATCCTATCCACTTAATTTTAAATAAGTCAAATTTTGAATGTCCCAAGAGTCCTACTGTCTACCACACAACTTGATAACTTATTTCATGTGTCTATACTTCTCTGTCTGAAATAAAACTTACATAAGTATGAAATTTACTCTTAACAAGTTTCCAGCTATGTCCTCATGTTCTCTGTGAACTCATTTTTAAGGCAGCAGTCTCCATCCACTGTATTAATTGTTTGCATAATTTTAAACACTTCAATCATGTTTCCTCTTAATCTCCTTTTGCTTAAACTGAAAAGGTTCAACTCCTTCAATCTTTCTTCATATCTCATCCTTTGCAGTCCTGGAATCAGCCTAGTTGCTCTTCTCTGGACTTTTTCTAACATTTCTATGTCTTTTTATGTAGCTTGGAGTCCAAAACTGCACACCGTACTCCAGATCAGACCTCAACAGGGCATTACAAAGCTTGAGCATAACTTTCTTGGACATGTACTCCACAAATCAAGATGCTATATAACCTAACATTCTGGTAGCCTTCTTAATGGCTTATGAACAATGTCTGGAAGTTGATAGTTTCAAGTCCACTATGACTCCTAATTCTTTCTCATAAGATTTACTTTCAATTTTCCTATGTGCAATACTTAACAGTTACTTACACTTATCTACCAGGAGTCTTTCCAAGCCTGTATGTTGTCCAAGTCCATTCTAGATTATCTGCCAGTCCACCTAGCCTGGTATCATCTGCAAACTTAACCAGCTTGTTATGTACTGTATATTCCTATCCAAATCATTTATGTCTATTAAAATTGTTATGGTCCCAGCACTGACCCCCGATGGATAACACTTTTAACTTCACCTGATTCTGATAAGTTTCCTCAAACCATAACCCTCTGCTTCCCTGTATTTTAGCTAATTCTACACTCACTCTGAACTGCCTCTTCTTTTAATTTTGATGTTGAACCTCTCATGTGGGACTTTATCAGATTCTTTCTGAAAATCAAGATAAATAATATTTGTGAATTTTGATTTTTAGATTTTTGTCCTCATCTTTGTGATTTTTCCATTGTAGGACAAAGTGGACAATGTCCATTTTGCTAGTCTTGTACTGTTGAGACACTTAAGAGATGCAGTCATCCAACTGCAACAAACCTTCACTTCAATTCCATACTAAGTGACCTCTTTGTACCAGGACCGGCCTGTACTTCATCTGATAATAAAGGTGTAAATCAGAGTTGAACTGAAATATTTGCAGAGGCGTCTCTCCAGACCCTTTTCAGCCAGAAGGCACCCATGCCACCCAGACAAAGAACTATAATTCCAAGAATGACAACTGTGATGGACAAAACAATATGACTATGAGAAGACACTGATATTGTAACTCTCTCTTGGGAACATCCAGGGGCACTCTGTGCACACTCTATAAAATGACTGAAAATCTCCAAAACAATCTTACTCTGAAACCAGAAAGATGATGAGCTACTCCAGCTCTGGGTAGCTGAAAGCTGTCAATCTTTACTGAGACCCACTCTTTAAACTAAGACCAGTCTGAAGCCTGAGAAGCAGCTATTACTTCAGGAAAGGAAATTCACCATCTATAACTCGTGCCAGAAAGAGTAATGCTTTTCCCTATGAAGTTGTTTTTCTATATAAATTATAACACTAACATAAACAAAGGTGAAACAAAAACCAGCAAAGTAAATAATTTCTTGAAAAATTAATCTAAAAATTTGTCTGCAACTCATTAGGTGTTATATTAATTTGCTTCATTTAATTTTTTGGATTTACTACTGTTATTTCTTTTTCTATTTTAGTGACATCATTGCTCCATCATTTCTTTAATGTTTCTCTGTGAGTGCTGACCTTCTATGTCTTTATTTCATTGGTGTGGTCTTATTGTTAATGACAAGGATGCCCATTAGTTGTGGCAGAGGCTAGTGATGATGCTACATATAACATCATCATGGTGCCAGTATAACACTTGCTGGAGTGCATTAACCCATGGACACTAACATTCATTCACTCCAGGTTAATTTCGCTTTCCAGTCAATTCTGCCCCTGTGATTTTGTTAAGTGGGAAGAGCCAAGAGGACCAGGAGAAAACCGATGCAGTTATGATTAGAACATACAAAATTAACAAGTAAGTCACTGGAGCTGTAAGGCAGCAGTGGTCTACTGTGCAGTCTACTAAGTAAAATGTAATACTACTATTTCATTCAAAATAAATTATGAGTACTATTTGCCGTGGTATGTAAAGTGCCTCTTATCTGTTATCACGCACATGTGCATAGGGGATGGTTTAAGGGCTTTGGTAATGGTAATTTCCTTCTGCTCCAAGAGTTGCTGCTATGTTCTAATGTCTTTTCTCTTCCTCTCACGGCAGACCGGAAAATTGACAACTATACCACCACTGACTTGGCTTCCGGGGTCATCCCAACTGGATCCACTTCTAATAAACTAATACTACTAATAAACAGAATATCTGCCATATCTGCTGTGTTTGTTCTGCTCATTTTGGAACCCATGTTTGAAGAAGATGTCTCTGCAATTGTTGCGTGGCACTCAAATTCTTTATCTTTGTTAGTTTCTTTTACAGCAATTCCTCTTTGTACTGTAGTGCCATGTATCACTAGTAACAAACCTATTTCTCATTTTATTTCTCCTACATTTTTCAGGAAGGACCTTGAGATTATGAGAGCACTTATGAGATTTTGCAGCTTATTTGCTTCCTATTTTGTACATGTAACCCATGCTGATAGAAATGCATTCAACCAATCAATCAATATCAATAATTTACAAACAAGTGTTGACAAAAGTGATGCACATAAACACAAATAAAAGCAACTATATAGTAAAATCAATCAATACATTCAAGATATGAAAATGTTAAATTAATATGGTAATGAGAAAAAGAAAGACTTTAATTGAGATTTAAAAATGTCAATGATGTTTAAAGTCCGAATGTAAAAGGGTAGACTGTTCCATGGAATAGGGGAATCCACAGAAAAAGGCTGACCACCATTAAACTTCACTTGAGACTGTGAGATGGACCATAGTTTTTGATCTGATAGTCTCAAAGACAGAGTAAGGGGTGAAGAAGGCGTGAGATGTAACATGGTGCCAAACCATTAAGTGCTTTAAAGACAAATAATAAAACGTTAAACTGTGTTCTGTATTTTACTGGCAGCTAATGAAGGGAGACCAGTATTTGAGAGATATGTTCTGTTTTCTTTGTACCACTCAGGAGACGAGCTGCTGCATTTTAAACCAACAGCAAACAGAATAGGGAGGGCTGACTAATGGCCAAATAAGGAGAATTACAGTAATCAAGAGGAGAAGAGATAGAGAAAGCTCTTCATGTATTTAAGTGTTTAAATGAAAGCACATATTTCAGTTTGACAATCCTCTTAAGCTGCAAGAAACTGCTTTTTATGACACTGTCAATACACTTGTCAAATTTAAAAGACCAGTCAAAGATGACACCACAATTTCTGAAATGAGTGTGTAAATTTGCTGACCGTGGTCCTAAATTATTACATAAATTGCTGATAGATTTTAGGGAACCAAATTTAATTTAGTTTTACTTTCATTTATCCACTGCTGTCCATCCCCTAAACAAGTAATAATGGTGTTTAGAGAATCATCAACATATTTTTGTGGCAAGATTACAGAGTGTCTTCTTCATAACAGTGAAAAGGAATTTTTTATATTTGAAAAATTCAACCTATAGGAAGCATACACAAAGAGAACAAGACAAGGCCCAAACTAGAACCCTGAGGATAGGTGATAAAGAACATGAAAAGCCACTACTCCTCACTGAAAATGTCCTATCAACTTGGTAGGAATTAAACAAATCTAAGGCAGTACCTTGAATACCAACCACACTCATAAGACGATCCAAGAGTATTGAGTGATCAGTGGTATCAAAGGCTGTATTTAGGTTGACAGAATCAAAACAGCACAACATCCAGAATGGACAGCCTATAGTAAGTCACTGGACACGTTAACGAGGGCCGATTCTACTATGGTACTATGGTATGCCCTGAAACCTGACTGATTATCCACGAAAATGTCCTATTTAATTAAGAATGAGGGAAAACTGAGAAAAAATAAACTTTTCCATTACTTTGCATAAAAGGACAATTTAGATATGGTTCTAAAATGATTTAGAATTGAGGGATATAAATTAGGATTTTTACAAGGGGCTCTGAGAACAGCATACTTAAAATAAGAAGGAACAGTACCCTTTACTAAACAGATATTGATCATGGAGAGTATACTAAGCGCTACTGTTTCTATTATATCCATCAGAAATTGTGAGGGAATAATGTCCACTGAGCAGGTGGCCGGCCTCCATATGTGACACTGCATCAATTAGATAGGGAAGAGACACAGGGTGAAGGTGTTTCAAGTTTCTGGAACATACTCTTGGCTCTGAGGGGTCATGAGTGGAAGGCAAAAGACCAGACAGTAATAATGTCATGGTCGCTGATGGGTTGTATCCTGTATCAGCTGGACTGCAGTCACAGCACTGTTGTTTTTTGTGTCATTTTTAGACTCTGACCTCATTTGTTTAATTCGCTTTGTATTGTTTATTACTCATTTTTGGTTCATGACGGAATTACAATGCACTGCCCCAGAAACAAAATATTCAACTTCAAACTTAATTTAGTAATAAGATGGTATTCTCCTGTGGTGGGTTGGCGCCCTGCCCGGGATTGGTTCCCTGCCTTGTGCCCGGTGTTGGCTGGGATTGCCTCTAGCAGAAACACCCGTGACCCTGTGTTCGGATTCAGCAGGTTGGAAAATGGATGGATGGATGGTATTCATTAAGATGAAATAAACTGGAAGAAATGAGTATGCCAGTGCTGAAAAAAAGAATTATAAGCTGAAAGAAGACTAAATAAAATTGGTAAATGATACAATCAGCACCACCGTGCTCCATGTGGGAACTGCACAAATTTTCTTCCCTTCTAATTGATGTAATCAATCTGCTAGTGGTTTTAGTATTTGTAATGGGAAACACCTATACCCAGGCTGTGAACATCTGCATTTTTAGTATCATTAATATCAATGCATTTCATCAGCAATCCATTAATGTGCTGCCGTCATATAAGAACTCAACTCCTTTTTTTGTGATTCCATACATAAAACTAGAAGACAGAGTTGGTGATTCAGTTTACTTTTTGTATTTTGCCACTAACAGATGATGGCCAGAAGATGGCAGTCACACAGTGTAGAATTTCGGGACTTCGCCTTTTACAATTTCTTCTATTAGGAATTTGTTAGTTTTCGCATACCCCTTGGGGTCAGAGTGCAGGGTCAGCCATTGTACAGTGCCCCTGCAGCAATTACAGGTTAAGGGTCTTGCTCAAGGGCCCAGCAGAGTAGGATCTCTTTAGGCAGTGATGGGGATTCGAACCGGCAACCTTCTGTATACCAGCACAGATCCTTAGCCTCAGAGCCAATTCAGACAGCTCATTTCTCAGCAAACTTTTCATTAACTGCTTTTATATCTATGAATAATTATATTTTATCATAACTTGTGATGTTTTATATTGCTTGTTCTTTTACATGACTCTTAAAATTAATATTTTGGTAGTGTGTAACTACACTATATGACCTGTATGAGCTTGTTGGACATCCCATTTCAAAACTAATGGTATTAATATGGAGATGGGCCCCTCATTGTGGCCGTAACAGCCTCCACTCTTCTTTCCACAAGAGTTTGTAGTGTTTCTGTGGGAATTTGTGCCAATTCAGCCAAAAGAGCACTTGTGAGGTCAGGTACTGATGTTGGATGAGAAGACCTGGCTGGCACTCGTCAAATTACATCCCAGAGGTGTTCAGTAGGGTTGAGGCCAGGGCTCTAAATTCATGTCTTTATGGACATGGCTGCAAAAAGGCACTACCATGCTCAAACAGAAAAGGCTCTTTTCCAAACTGTTCCCACAAAGTTGGAACAGCACAATTGTCTAAAAGTTCTTTGTATGCTGCAGTGTTAGCAGTACCCTTTACTGCAACCAAAAGGCCAAGCTCAAGCCCTGAAAAACATTTCCAGACTAATATCTCTCCTCCACCAAACTTTACATTAGGTATACAGTAATGCAATCTGGAAGGTAGTGATCTCCTGGAATTTGCCAGCCCCTGATTCGTCCATGAGATAGTGAAGTGTGATTCATCACTCCAGAGAACAATTTTCTACTGCTCCAGGGTTCAATGGTGGTGTGTCTTTACACCTCTCTAGCCATTGCTTAGCTTTGCGCATAGTAATCTTAGGGTTGTGTGCAGCTTCTCAACCATGGAAAACCATTTCATGAAGCTCCTGTTACACAGTTCTTATGCTGATGTTGCTTCCAAAGGCAGTTTGGACCTTTTTTTTAGTGATGCAATAGACGATAGCCATTTTCTACGCACTAAGCACCTGAGTGCTCCGCAGCCCCGTTCTGTGAATTGCCTGGTCTACCATTTCATGGCTAATCTGTTGTTGTTCCTCTACACTTTCACTTCACAATAATAGCACTTACAGTTGACAAGAAGACATCTAGCAGAGCAGAAATTTCCAATGTTGACTTGTGGCAAAGGTAGCATCTTAGGACAGTGCCATATTTAAAGTCACTGACCTCTTCTGCATGATCCAGTCTGCTGACAGTGTTTGTCAATGGAGATTGCATGGCTATGTGGTTGATTATGCGCTCTTTTTAATAGTAATAATCATAACAATAGCAATAATGACCTCAGTCACTTTAGGGGGGTGTCCACATACTTTTGGGCACATAATGTATATATTGGCTATTAGTGATGTTGTACACAGCCATCTACCCTATCTTCACTATTTCGTTTTGATAGTAAAGTTATACCTTTTGCTAAGCCCTGGCAGGCTTAAAGAAATCATAGAAGTTCCAAGAATCTTTGAGTCTTTTATTAACTTCTTTTCTTTAATTCTTATGTATGTCTTTGCATTTCTTTTACCTGTATTTGAATATTGCTGACCTGTTTGAATTTCTATGGCTGATTACCATCAGAGGCTGGTAGACAGAGCTATTAGGTAGCTATTGGCCTTTCACAATATTGCTTCTCTCCCTTTTTGCTTAAAGTTTGGCAAAATGTGTACATCATAAGCATTCAACTTACTACTCCTTTCATTGCACACAAGTATTCGGCTAATCTTGTCATTAGGAATAGCATAGCATTCTCTGCAGTTATAAGTAACACAACCTAACTTTCTCGCTGTTTCATTCCTAGTACTGTATGTGGAAAATGTGAGATTAGCTTCAAGATGATGTAATGTTGGCTTTGAATATTGCTCCTTTTAAATCAAAGATTAATAGGTTTTTATTACTTAGAATAGCATTTCTCAACCACTGGTTCACGAGTTGCTATTTTTTATAATGGTAGTAGGTCTCAGTAGGCCATGAGTGGGCCGCACTCAAGTCACCTCAATCCGCTCCAATGATTGCACTCAGTCCTTTCAATAACAATTGGGCTTGATTCACCAAGTGGACCACCCCCTCTGTTTGATTCACTGAGGAGGACAGTTACATAAGAAAAAGAAAGTCATGACAACAGAAAGATTGAGAAACACTTGTTTAGATAATGATCTTCATACCTCACTCTTCTTTCTTTGCTAGGTTGTTTAAACCCTTACATGGACATTTTAGATCATTTTGAAGGGATTTACTTTCCATTAACTATTCTTTTTTGCTGGGGGTTATTTCCATTATTTCCCTCCATTACCTTTGTGGTCTAATGTTTTAATCTTTGCAGTGCAAAACTCACTCTGTTTGATTTAAAAAAATATAAAAAGTAATATCATAAAGCAATTTTACTGGGTCCTGATTTTATGCTTTAGCTGAGCCACTGGATGTTAAACATGTTATATGGAAGTGGCTAATAATGTTAATTGGTGATAGTTGGCAAAATGTTTTTTCACCGCAAATATGTTGTATTCCCTGGTGACCTTCTTCGACTAATATTTTCCAGGAATATTGGCATGCAGCCTGTTTAGAGAAACATTTTTTTACATTACCCCATGATGCTTTGCAAGGCCAGCTTCACATCACACAGCTGCAGCTGCCATTTGTAGAACTTTCATGCATGCGTGATGTCACTACCTGTTGGCTACTCCAGCCAGATTTACCCCGAATAATAATAATAATAATAATAATAATGAAAGATTTATTATTAGGTGTTTCTATCATCTAGATGGAAAAAAATAGTTTGAAGTATCTGCACAGATAGATCAGAAATAAAAAAGACATGTAAGTTAAAGGTGAAGTCTATCTCAGGCAATCATAATTTGTTTAAGCGGTAACTTTGTTACTAAATAAAATATGAAAATTTCCCATACTAAAAACTCATGATTCCTTCAAACTTACTCACATAAGGAGTTCAAATGCCATTTAAAAAACATTTATGTAAAACCCATAGCCTAGAATATTCTGTGGAACAAATAAAATAATGTTTCTTGATTCCATTAAATAAAATTTAATTTTGGTCTTTTACTTATATGGCTGTGACAAGACTGTAAAGGAGTTGAAGTAAACCAAGTCCTACATGAGTAACAAGCCTGCCTCATTGCTGACATGTACCGTAAACACAACATGATGTATCATAACATCTCTAACCTGCTTAAACCCAACATCATCAAGCAAAAGACAGGAACCCACCCTGAAAATGAGATACCAGGACCAGGACATGATAATAAGAAGAGTAATTTTGTTCAGCTGAATAATACATCCATTTTTGACATGCTTAATGCTTAGTAAAAGCAGTGTTAGTTGACTAGCCTTAACCCCACGTTCACATTCCAGAAATCTATTTTTAATTCCTGATGGGGCCTTCAAAGTGTAAGGTTTTCTTAGTTTCTTCCTAATTTCCAGTTGCAAAGCTTTGCTTTGAAGCTCATTATTCAGTTTGCCCTACCGTTTCATCGATTCACCTTTTTTATTTTTAATTATCTCCTACATGTCATACTGATAAACATCAGAAAGCACTCTTCTGTGAAGCTGCACAGGGAGTGCAACCAGGAAGTTATTTTGCATTTCAGCTAGGTAGTAAACACCATCAAAAAGCCAAGCAATTTTTTAACATATACTGTACCAATAACTGATGAGTTTTTATTTGTTTAAGTTTTATTTTGGGGATTTTTTTTCTTGTCTTCTTAGGGAGTCAAAGCTGGAGGACTTTCAAAAAACAGGACATTTGAAAGCCCATTCAGGTATTTTTTGTGTGACTTTGGGCTATACAAGAAATAAATTGCTGTTGTTGATGAGAATCTGCACAAAGCCTTTTAACAAATTATAAAAATACTAAATGTCAAATTAAAAATAACAATGCATTCTCTAAGCAAGGATCTATTATCTTATGTGTTTATTGCAGCTAGTTTTTATATAAAATGAATTGGATTTAATTTTCATTCACTTTCTTGTTAAGATTTAGAACCTTAAATTGTGCTTTCTTTATTTTGGTTGTATACTTTATTTTATTAACATAACAATGTCTGTTATATGTGTACTGAATCTTTTCATTCAGTAAGAGATTTAGTTGAAATAAACAAGGAGATGAGATGTAGTCCAGATAATGAGAGTTGTAACCAGAAAAGACAGAAAAACCAGTTGTCATGTGTAATGCAAAAGAAAAGTCAAAGCCTTGTACTCCATAAAAAATATTAGTTAACCAGGAATAGAAAATTCAAAAATAAAGCAAGTCACACCAACACAGGAATCCAAATATTGGATGCTCCACAAATGTACTATATGTGCCAACCTTTAAACTGGCACTCTCCATAACATCCCTCGTCACATATTTGTGGTTGATTCTTCCATTTTGTAACAATCATGCCAATGGTGGTGCCCTAGTCAGGAAAAAATAGTGTCACATTAAGACATTATCAAAATTCATTGTATTAGCAAGAAATAGATGTAAAAGTCATATTCCTTCAGATTGGAAACCCTATTATCTGTGTACAACATGTACTCAGATAAGGCAATAAAAATGAAAGAAATAGCTTGTTATAAAGACGTGGAACTTAGTGATGGTAATACAAATAAAACATCAAAAGGAAAATCCAGCAAAGGATATAGTAATGAAAAACATCTGAAAACAACCACCAGAAAATAACTGGATAATGAATGGCTTGACACAATCTAATCTTAGAAAAGGCCTTACATCAAATAAAGTCTGTCTGTATTCTCATGGGCGGCAGTGAATGGGATAATGCGGCTGCCTCACAGCTCCAAGTCATCATATCTAACCCCAGGCCTTTTCATTGAGTGGAGTTTACATGTTCCCAATGTGTTGACATAATTTCTCAGTATAATATGATAGATATTGCAACCATGCACAAGAACCAAAACAAATTGTCTTTTCTGTCTTTCTCCTCCTCTCCTCTCTCTACCACACTGCTTTCCTCCAGTCAAGAGTTGCCTTCCCTCCTCCCAGCTCTTGTCTGGGCAAGGCAGTGTGGTCCCTTTTGTTGAGGACCCAGGAGTACTTCCAGTGATGTGACATAACCGGTTGGAAGCACTTCTGGATTATTAGAAAGCCAGGGAGATCCTCCCCCAGCAACGCCTTCTATCAACTGCCAGGGATCTCTACAGGGCTGCTCCTCCAGACTCCAACTCCCATGGGTCTTTAAATGAGGGACACTATCACCTATTAAAGTGGGGAATGAACTGCTCCCACCCAGGACGAGGATCATAAGGCATCCCAACTGGGTATAACCCTCATTTAGTCCATCCATCCATTATGACATCCCAGCTGGGTAATGAATCCATCTCTAACCTGGGCAGCACGCCCAACCATCCTCTGTGGTATCTTAAATGGTAATATTGGCCATGATTGTCCCACCCTGATGAACACACAGAAAAAAGAGAGTGGGTGGGGTGTGATGTGTCAGCTATGAGCTTAATGACTTTATATTTAAATCCTGATAAGTCAAATGAATCCACAGTGTTGTTTATTTTCTTATCTCACTTAGTTCACACTTGGGCTCATAGCTCTGTGGCTTGACTCTGCTATCATTAGATTCTCTTTTATTATATTATGTTTATGTCTTAAATTCTGGGAGCACATTAAAAGTTTATACTGCCTCTATTCCTGGTTCCTCCCTGTGTGGATAGCACTTTGAATACTGAGAAAAGCACTATATAAATGTAATTAATTATTATTATTATTATTATGGACTGGATTTTGCTTTGGGCATTATTAAGATTTTCTTTGATAGATAGATAGATAGATAGATAGATAGATAGATAGATAGATAGATAGATAGATAGATAGATAGATAGATAGATAGATAGATACTTTATTAATCCCAATGGGAAATTCACATTCTCCAGCAGCAGCATACTGATACAATAAATAATATTAAATTAAAGAAAGATAATAATGCAGGTGAAAAACAGACAATAACTTTGTATAATGTTAAATGTTTATGTTTAATGTTTACCCCCCTGGGTGGAATTGAAGAGTCGCATAGTTTGGGGGAGGAACGATCTCCTCAATCTGTCAGTGAAGCAGGACAGTGACAGCAGTCTGTCGCTGAAGCTGCTCTTCTGTCTGGAGATGACACTGTTTAGTGGATGCAGTGGATTCTCCATAATTGATAGGAGCCTGCTGAGCGCCCTTCGCTCTGCCACAGATCTTAAACTGTCCAGCTCCATGCCAACAATAGAGCCTGCCTTCCTCACCAGTTTGTCCAGGTGTGAGGCGTCTTTCCTCTTAATGCTGCCTCCCCAGCATACCACTGCGTAGAAGAGGGCACTTGCCTCAACTGTCTGATAGAACATCTGCAGCATCTTATTGCAGATGTTGAAGGACGCCAGCCTTCTAAGGAAGTATAGTCGGCTCTGTTCTTTCTTGCACAGCGCATCAGTATTGGCAGTCCAGTCTAATTTATCATCCAGCTGCACTCCAAGATATTTATAGGTCTGCACCATCTGCACACAGTCACCTTTGATGATCACGGGGTCTATGAGGGGTCTGGGCCTCCTAAAATCCACCACCAGCTACTTGGTTTTGCTGGTGTTCAGTTGTAGGTGGTTTGAGTCGCACCATTTAACAAAGTCATTGATTAGGTCCCTATACTCATCCTCCAGCCCATTCCTGATGCAGCCCACGATAGCAGTGTCATCAGCGAACTTTTGCACGTGGCAGGACTCCGAGTTGTATTGGAAGTCCGATGTATATAGGCTGAACAGGACCGGAGAAAGTACAGTCCCTTGTGGCGCTCCTGTGTTGCTGACCACAATGTCAGACGTGCAGTTCCCAAGACACACATACTGAGGTCTGTCTTTAAGATAGTCCACGATCCATGCCACTAGGTATGAATCTACTCCCATCTCTGTCAGCTTGTCCCTAAGGAGCAGAGGTTGGATTGTGTTGAAGGCGCTAGAGAAGTCTAGAAACATAATTCTTACAGCACTACTGCCTCTGTCCAAGTGAGAGAGGGATCGATGTAGCATATAGATGATGGCATCCTCCGCTCCCACCTTCTCCTGATATGCAAACTGCAGAGGGTCAAGGGCGTGTTGAACCTGTGGCCTAAGGTGGTGAAGCAGCAGCCTCTCCATGGTCTTCATCACATGTGATGTCAGAGCAACAGGCCGAAAGTCATTCAGCTCACTAGGACGTGATACCTTTGGGACTGGGGTGATACAAGATGTTTTCCAAAGCCTCGGGACTCTCCCCTGTTCCAGGCTCAGGTTGAAGATGCGCTGTAGAGGACCCCCCAGCTCCGATGCACAGACCTTCAGCAGTCGTGGCGATACTCCATCTGGACCCGCTGCTTTGCTGGCACGAAGTCTCCTCAGCTCTCTGCTCACTTGCGCTGTTGTACTTATGGGTGGGGATGTCTCTCCTATGCTGGTATCAACAGAAGGATGTGTGGAGGGTGCAGTACTCCGAGGTGAGAGTGAGAGTGGGTTAGGGTGGTCAAACCTGTTAAAGAAGTTGTTCATCTGGTTTGCTCTCTTCACGTCTCTCTCGATGGTGGTACCCCGCTTTGAGCTGCAGCTAGTGATGATCTTCATCCCATCCCACACTTCCTTCATGCTGTTATTCTGCAACTTCTGCTCCAGGTTTCTCCTGTACTGCTCCTTCGCCGCCCTGAGCTGGACTCGGAGTTCCTTCTGCATGCTCTTGAGCTCATGCTGATCACCGTCTTTAAAAGCCCATGGAAAGCTTTCAAGGATTTTGGGCCCCATCTCCGGTCTTAATTTAAATGTTTAATTTCTAAATGATTTTATTTTTTCTTAATGAAAATGTTTACATTCATTTCTGTTCTTTAACATTGATCTGTTTTCTGTCAATTTTCTGACAATTATTTTTTTGGTATTTCATTACGTTAATTCATTTTATTTATAAGTTCATTAAAAAAAATTTTTTTTTTATCTTAGTACTTTTTCTGAACCCATTGTAGATTTTGGAATATAAAGTTTTTGATTTTAATAACATATTTTGCATTCAAATTATATTTAAAATAGTTAAAATCCTTTTACATCATTTCTTGATGAAATTTTGTTTCCCGCGGCCCTGCTGTTTTGGGGAGTGGTTGCTAAGGAAATCAATGGAAGTGCGTGGCATGTGACATCACTAACAGCACTTCCTGACTATCTAAGCTTATAGAGACAGCAAAAAGATTTTTTTGAACAGTTTCCTAGTTAGTGATTTACTGGGAAAAGAAGTAGGAGCAGTAATTCCAGCGGACAACAATGTTTTGAAAGTTTTTGCTTCCTGAAAAATTTCTGGAGATTATAATAGACAGCTTTAAGCTGTGTAACAAATAAAGCAGAGGTAGTAAGGAGTGTTCAGGCATCCACAGGCAAACCCTGTATAACTGGAATCTAAAACGAGAAAAAAATGCAAGTAACAACATTTAAAATACATCTTTTCAGATGGGGGTCTGGTTCTGACTGCCAAAGATGGCAGTTCTTCCAGTTATCATGTTTTTCGGCAGGAAGAGGCAGACTGACACTGGAAGTAATGTCAATGGTGGAAATGTTGTCAATCTTCAGATCTGCAGAGAGAAAAAAAGAAATATCATTATCACAAAGTGCCAACCCCTGGAGCAATGGAGAATTACCATCACCAAATCCCTTAAACTGTCCCCTATGCACTTGCACAAGACAGCTGAAATGTAATTTTAGATTGACTATATCTCATAGGAATTTGGAGAAACATCAGAAACTTCTTCCCATGGGCTCACCACCTATGGGAGGGGCCAAGGAGGTCGGGTGCAGTGTGAGTTGGGTGGTGGCCGAAGGCGGGGACCTTGGCGGTCCGATCCTCGGCTACAGAAACTGGCTCTTGGGACGTGGAATGTCACCTCTCTGAAGGGGAAGGAGCCTGAGCTAGTGCGCGAAGTTGAGAGGTTCCGGCTAGATATAGTCGGACTCACCTCGACGCACAGCTTGGACTCTGGAACCAATCTCCTTGAGAGGGGCTGGAATCTCTACCACTCTGGAGTTGCCCCCGGTGAGAGGCGCCGAGCAGGTGTGGGTATACTTATTGCCCCCCAACTTGGAGCCTGTACATTGGGGTTTACCCCGGTGGACGAGAGGGTAGCCTCCCTTCGCCTTCGGGTGGGGGGACGGGTCCTAACTGTTGTTTGTGCGTATGCACCGAACAGCAGTTCGGAGTACCCACCCTTTTTGGAGTCCCTGGAGGGGGTGCTAGAGGGCATACCTTCTGGGGACTCCCTCGTTCTGCTGGGAGACTTCAATGCTCACGTGGGCAATGACAGTGAGACCTGGAAGGGCGTGATTGGGAGGAATGGCCCCCCTGATCTGAACCCGAGCAGTGTTTTGTTATTGGACTTCTGTGCTCGTCACGGATTGTCCATAACGAACACCATGTTCAAGCATAGGGGTGTTCATATGTGCACTTGGCACCAGGACACCCTAGGCCTCAGTTCGATGATCGACTTTGTGGTCGTGTCGTCGGACTTGCAGCCACATGTCTTGGACACTCGGGTGAAGAGAGGGGCGGAGCTGTCAACTGATCACCACCTGGTGGTGAGTTGGCTTCGATGGTGGGGGAGGATGCCGGTCAGGCGTGGTAGGCCCAAACGTGTTGTGAGGGTCTGCTGGGAACGTCTGGCAGAGCCCCCTGTCAGAAGTAGCTTCAACTCCCACCTCCGGCAGAACTTCGACCACATCCCGAGGGAGGTGGGGGACATTGAGTCCGAATGGGCCATGTTCCGTGCCTCTATTGTTGAGGCAGCTGACCGGAGCTGTGGCCGTAAGGTGGTCGGTGCCTGTCGTGGCGGCAATCCCCGAACCCGCTGGTGGACACCGGCGGTGAAGGATGCCGTCAAGCTGAAGAAGGAGTCCTACAGGACCCTTTTGTCCTGTGGGACCCCGGAGGCAGCTGATAGGTACCGGCAGGCCAAGCGGAATGCGGCTTTGGTGGTTGCTGAGGCAAAAACTCGGGCGTGGGAGAAGTTTGGGGAGGCCATGGAGATTGACTTTCGGACGGCTTCAAGGAGATTCTGGTCCACCATCCGGCGTCTCAGGAAGGGGAAGCAGTGCAGTGTCAACACTGTATATGGTGGGGATGGTGCGCTGCTGACCTCGACTCGGGACGTTGTGGGTCGGTGGGGGAAATACTTCGAAGACCTCCTCAATCCCATTAACATGCCTTCCAATGAGGAAGCAGAGCCTGGGGACTCAGAGGTGGGCTCCCCCATCTCTGGGACTGAGGTCACCGAGGTGGTCAAAAAACTCCTTGGTGGCAGGGCCCCGGGGGTGGATGAGATACGCCCGGAGTTCCTCAAGGCTCTGGATGTTGTAGGACTGTCTTGGCTGACACGCCTCTGCAACATCGCATGGACATCAGGGACAGTGCCTCTGGATTGGCAGACCGGGGTGGTGGTCCCCCTCTTTAAGAAGGGGGATCGGAGGGTGTGTTCCAACTACAGAGGGATCACACTCCTCAGCCTCCCTGGAAAAGTCTATTCAGGGGTCCTGGAGAGGAGGGTCCGTCGGATAGTCGAGCCTCGGATTCAGGAGGAACAATGTGGTTTTCGTCCTGGTCGCGGAACAGTGGACCAGCTCTATACCCTTAGCAGGGTCCTGGAGGGTGCATGGGAGTTTGCCCAACCAGTCTACATGTGTTTTGTGGACTTAGAAAAGGCATTCGACCGTGTCCCTCGGGGAATCCTGTGGGGGGTACTCCGAGAGTATGGGGTACCGGCCCCCCTGATAAGGGCTGTTCAGTCCCTGTACGATCGGTGCCAGAGCTTGGTCCGCATTGCCGGCAGTAAGTCGAACCCATTTCCAGTGAGAGTTGGACTCCGCCAGGGCTGCCCTTTGTCACCGATTCTGTTCATAACTTTTATGGACAGAATTTCTAGGCGCAGCCAGGGTGTTGAGGGGGTCCGGTTTGGTGGGCTCAGGATTGGGTCACTGCTTTTTGCAGATGATGTTGTCCTGTTTGCTTCATCAGGCCGTGATCTTCAGCTCTCTCTGGATCGGTTCGCAGCCGAGTGTGAAGCAGCTGGAATGAGAATCAGCACCTCCAAATCCGAGACCATGGTCCTCAGCCGGAAAAGGGTGGAGTGCCCTGTCAGGGTTGGTAGCGAGATCCTGCCCCAAGTGGAGGAGTTCAAGTATCTCGGGGTCTTGTTCACGAGTGAGGGAAGAATGGAGCGTGAGATCGACAGGCGGATCGGTGCGGCATCCGCAGTAATGCGGGCATTGCATCGGTCTGTCGTGGTGAAAAAGGAGCTGAGCCGCAAGGCGAAGCTCTCAATTTACCAGTCGATCTATGTTCCTACCCTCACCTATGGTCATGAGCTATGGGTAGTGACCGAAAGAACGAGATTGCGAATACAAGCGGCTGAAATGAGTTTCCTCCGCAGGGTGTCTGGGCTTTCCCTTAAAGATAGGGTGAGAAGCTCAGTCATCCGGGAGGGGCTCAGAGTAGAGCCGCTGCTCATCCACATCGAGAGGAGTCAGATGAGGTGGCTCGGGCATCTGATCAGGATGCCTCCTGGACGCCTCCCTGGTGAGGTGTTCCGGGCACGTCCAACCGGGAGGAGGCCCCGGGGAAGACCCAGGACACGCTGGAGGGACTATGTCTCTCGACTGGCCTGGGAATGCCTTGGGATTCTCCCGGAAGAGCTAGAAGAAGTGGCCGGGGAGAGGGAAGTCTGGGCATCTCTGCTCAAGCTGCTGCCCCCGCGACCCGACCTCGGATAAGCGGGAGACAATGGATGGATGGATGGATGGATCAGATTAACTTTTATGGAATGTAGTGTGTTTAATCACTGCACAACCTTGCATTAGTTCTGTTGAGCTAAAATGTTTTGATGCTGATTTTTGTTTGCACTAAGCATCTGAAGCTTCACATTTCAGTGTCCAACAATAGCCGGCTAGCATTGATGTATTCCACTTGCCCTGATATCATTTTCCATCATTGCAATGTCCTGGTGAAACCTTTCACCATATCCATTACCAACTACACCAAGATTAGCAGGAAAGATGTCCAAGTGTGAACACAGAAAATGAATCTTTAGCAACATGTCGCACTGCATGGTTTTGTAAGCTTAAGTATGTTATCAACTGGCTGGACATAGTATGGTGCCTTGTAGTTGCCAAAAAATTTCCCAACAACATCCTTGAAAGCGTTCCATGTGATTTCCTCCAGCCTCACTAGCAGTTCTTTAAAACACATGTCCTTGATGAAGTGTCTGATTTGTGAACCTACAAAAATACCTTCTTAAAAACTTGGCATCAGTTATTCGTGGAAACATCGGTCTCAAGTAACAAAGTCCATCACCTTCATTGTTCATTGCTTTTATTACATTTTTCATCAGTGAAAAGGAGGCAAAAACATCTTTGTCGGTCAAGAAGTGATTTATGTACCTCGCTTTTTTGGCCTGTGGAGTGACTTAGATGCCTGCTTTAGGGCGCCGTCATCCAAGTGGTGCTATTTATTCAACACAGGTGGCACGTGTTTTGGGCTATGGACACCAATGGGTGTCATTTTGGTAACTCGATAGTTGCGTGCTCTGGACACCATAAGAGCTTTGACCTGCACTGCTGCCCTGGATCCAAACGCATATGATGCGGCCTGTTCTTTTTAACATAGTGAGACCCTTGAGCATGGTTGTCCCAATCACACATGAAACAGTGCGACTTGGTGTATCCACGCTGTAGTAGCTGTGCCATTACTTTTATATCGCCACAGATATCTAGTTGTGGCTATTGTACTGTTTATGTATAAATATAATAAGAGAGGAATCACAAAAATAGGAGATTGTAATAAAATGGTATATGATGTAAAAATGTAAAGGCTACTTTTGAGATCAGCAGACCAAAATTCTTAAGACACATGTAAAAGTGTTCATGAAGCATAATCTTCATTTTCCCATGTTATAGAGTCATAATGAAAATATTAATGATTCATTGTTATTCTGAATTAGTTTTCTATTAGTAATAGTAGCAGTTTGTTTTTTTTTTCCTACAAATATGTGTACATATTTGGTGATATGCATGAGGGGGGCTATATTGGGTGGGTATGCCACACAGGTTTATGTTCCTGCCTTGAATCCAATTATACTGGAATAGGCTCCAATCCTCTGATATATTCACTTGAAAAAAATCAATATTGAAAATATGTAATGGAAAAAAAAGAAAAAAGAAAAACCTAGCATTGGCAGCAGGCTACCTTGGGATCCCTAATAAACGTTCTCACTCAAGGACTTACACTTCCTGTGAATGAACAATAATGATGTTGTTTCCGTCAGCAACAGCAAGATGTTTTATAGCATATTATAAATCCTTTCCTAGGGCAGCTGTTAGCTGGGCACCCTGGCACCCTGTGGTAACAGCAAACAGTCATTTTCATTGGGAAAACAAGATAAAAGTCAGAGAAAGTGAACCAAAGGTCTGCACTGAGCTATAAAATGACAGAAGCATAACTCTACTGATGGCATAAGGCGAGCAACACCTGTCCTGCAAACAAGTTGTCTCACTCTGATATATTTGCTTATTAGCCTTTAAGTGCACCCAAATCAACAGCAGTTTCTAGCCATGAGAGAATTTGCTCAGTTTTAATGCTCATGACATACTGTTGAAAATCTACCCCTTTGTTCTATCAAAAAATGCATTTTGATCCATCTTTTTCCTGAATGTATTTTTTCCAGTTTTGCATCACAGGTTGCCCGAGTCTATTCCAGCAGTATTGAGCATAAGCCAGGAACCAGTCCTGAAGGGGGCGCCAAATTTAAAGTACAGTCATCTTTCAGGTTAACCTGCATGACTTTGGAATGTGTGAGTAAAACAGACGTACTGGAAGAAAAACCCAGGCAAACATTAGGAGAGTCCACATATCTCCTTCAGCCCAAAATATGTATTACACAATTACTAGTTTTATCAGCTCTATTTTACTGTGTTTCATTCTTCATGTTTTGGTTTCTTAAGCATTTTGGCATTATGCTGCTGGTGAAAGGCACGGAGTAAAGACTAATAGTCTGGTCATTCTGCTCCAAAAGACCCCTCTTCCACAAGAAAGGAATGTATTAGAACATACAACTCTCTTAAACGCAGATTAGTTTTTTCTCCCAGTGGTACAAAGATCTAGCCCTACCCAATTCATTAGACATGTCTTTTTTACCACTTTGCTGTGTTTATCAAAGTGCTGCTGCTGCTACTGGTGATTACCCTGAGTCTACCAACAATCTTAACATGAGGTTTACTAGCAAAGCTAAAAAAGCCTATCAAATGAAGCATTCCAATAAGCACCTCGACTGGAGCATACAGGTATGCAGTGTTGGGAGTGTGCGTACTCGTCCGCAAGGTCTAATGGAACACATTGGCAATTGGCAGCTCTGTGAGACAGAAAGTGGACTGAGGGATTGAGACAGAGATTCTTATCTTGGGTACCTGGCACAGAATTTACATAATGAACTCCATAACAGAAATTCTATTACTCATATTAACTATGAATACCTGCCTCTAGGTTGTATTGGCTTTATATGCTGAATGTTCAGGGAGCTTTATCATTACCAGGGTCACTTTCATAGTTGTGAGTCATTAAGTTAAGACCATTAAACTGTTTACACAATGGGTGAGAAGAGGCCATCAAGCTCATATGGGCGTATCTAGTAGGTGAAATATCTTAATTTGCTAGGTGTGGCTAAGAACACAAGAAAGACAGAAAAAAACGATTCTGTTGTTGTGGTTTGATTACTTGGCTATGTCTCAAGTTTCTAACAGTTACTGATGTGGGAAATGATTCGCATGACTTTGAATTTGCAGTCTTGATTCACTGTTTTTAATTTATTTTGAAAAGAATAAGGCTCTGCGTTTTTGTTTTTGAATATCAGGAATCTCCAGAATTAGTTATTTATTGAAAGTTGTTTTGAAAAGATTTAAACTTATTTTGGTTGCGTTACGAATATCTCTTGGTGCCATGTTGTCTTTCTGGTGGTGTGACCACTGTGCACTTATGTGAATATGCAGCAGACATATTCTTTATTTTTGCAAGTGCATTCCCTGCATTTAAGATGGGAGCGTAGCATTCGTGACTTCCAAGTGCATGGATAAAATCTTTAAAAACAACATTTTGGATCTCGATTTAGTTAGGAAAAGGTTTTTAGTTTTTCTGACCTCAATTTTAGTTAAACATTCTTGTTATATTTTACTACTTGCCCTATTTGATCTGCCAGTCTATTTTTCATACTTTTTTTTTTAACGTTTCCACAGTGTTATTCTGTCTTTCAAATCAGAGCATCACAATGATAAAAAGCAAAACTGGAATCAAAGCCAGAATCTTCCTAACAAAAATGGCTTTTCATTTATACTGATCCAAAGTTTTTCAATGACTTTAATCCTTTTATTCTTATGTAGCATGCATTCCATGATGTCACAGGTCACAGGGCACATGCATCAAGTAATTAGCAACCATGTTACATCAATCTGATCAGACACATGAAATGGCACCAATGAAAACCTACATGGAAAGAATGCACACAAAATAGCAGTGCCTTTAAAAAAGAAACAGCAAAATAACAGGAAAAAATAATAACTAAATAATAAAATATAGAGCATTATTAGCATGAAACTGACATTTGGCTAAGCAATACATAATTAGTTAGGTTGACATGCGAGGAGCACTCATGTGTTAGATTCTTTCTTACTTCTTTACTTTGATTTAATTTCAATGGTCTAAACTAAGCAGCAAACACATATGTAAGGTGTAATAAAAACATGTAAA
The DNA here is from genome assembly GCF_900747795.2 of Erpetoichthys calabaricus. NCBI lineage: Eukaryota > Metazoa > Chordata > Cladistia > Polypteriformes > Polypteridae > Erpetoichthys > Erpetoichthys calabaricus. The sequence goes on from NC_041402.2 coordinate 39,102,225, forward strand.
AAGGTTTGGGGCACCAAGGTGAACCCTGTATATTGTGATGACCAAAAAAGATAAGTTCCCAAAAGTAAAATAATAAATGACGTCTTATTTAGATGGGTGCCTTCTTCAGACTGATCCAACATGGTGGTGCAGGTGGTTATCAATATTGTGACTCAGGAAGGGAGGGCTCAAGAGGCCGGAAGCCGAAAATGACGTCAGAAGAGCAAGGACCATCAACCATCCATTCTGTAGAGGGAGGAAGATAAAAGACAACACCACTACCCTCTGGTTTGAAGTAACACAACCATTACACCAATACTGAGGTTGTCTCCCAAATGCACATGTGACGTGTGACAATGGACCATTTAAAAGTTGGCTCTGTAAGTTAAAATTATGCTATTTTTTGTTTTATTTGTTCCTTGCCTAGCAGTGCTGCTTTCAAAATAGCCTGTGTCGTATTTGTGTCCTAATGACAGAGTGACATTAGAGTGGTTGGAGGAGGTCGTGGTTCTGGGGTTACAGTTAAAGAGGAAGGCATCCATCTTTCTCATGCTATCTTTGTTATTATTCTCTATTCAGGGCAGCTCCCTTTTCATTTCAGCCCTTGCATCACACTGTTTTATGTCTACAGAATGCATGTGTTCTGACTCGGCAGGACAACACATAACTAGTTTCTTTAGTTCAACCTGCAGATTCATGAAAAAAGACAAAACAAACAAAAATAAAAATGAAGTGAAGTGATCAAAACCCAGATGAAAGGCAAAAATCAGTCAATAATCAGGCAGAAGTTGAAAACCAGCTAAGACAGAAAAAATAATCACAAAGAGAATTCAAAGAGATTTAGAAAGTTTTATCTGCAGATAGAATAAGGCTCAGTGCAAAGACTGAACTTTCATCCTGTCTACTGATTAATTCTACAAACATGGGTTGTGACCCTGACAACAGTATGCAAAAATGGTTTCCATAACAGGAAAGGTCTATAAGACCACAGATTTCAGCCATAATTATGACAGAATGGAAGGGTGGTGACATGTCTGCTAGTAATAATAATAATAATAATAATAATAATAACTTAATTTATATAGCACCATATCATACATTTTCATGCAACTCCAGGTACTTTCCATAGATTAATCAACAAAAACAAAGATATACTGTACCATATTTATTTGGATTAATATCATTAATTAATAATATGATAATTTCTAATACATTTAAGTATATTAAATACAAAATCAACCAGGTATTGTTAAGCAAAATTTAACCACAAAGGTGCAAAGCAAATCTTCATTCTTATCAGAAAAAGGTTTTCTAATTAAAATATTTATACATTAAAGCAGACAATAGAACAACCAGATCTAATTCATATATATATATATATATACAGTGGAACCTCGAGATACGAGTTTAATTCGTTCCAGCACTGAGCTCGTACAGCGAATTTCTCGTATCTAGAACAAACTTCCCCATTGAAAATAATGGAAATCCAGTTAATCCGTTCCGCGCCCCAAAAATATTAACATAAAAATCAATTTTCCTAACAAATAACACTGATAAATAATATATACTGTAGTCTACCTTTAATAAATAACACTGGTAAATAATATAACTGTAGTTAATTTTTATGAAGAGTCCTGGCTGGCTTAAGGGAGACGATGGGGAGGTGGGGAGGAGGAAATGGGTTACTGTGGGGAGAAGCATCGTGGAATAATTATTTTCACGTTAAATGCAAAAAAAACAATGAAATCACAAGCGCACAAACGCATAGATCCTCATGCTAGGGGAGAACAAGGAACACTGAGTAAGCTGGCGGGCGGGCAGCGTCAGCTTGTGTGAATCCAGCGCCAGAGAGAGACAGAGGCACACAGGCAACCCAAGAGAGAGAGAGCCGCGCACACACACACAGGCAGCGCCAGAGAGAGACAGAGGCACACACAGAGATAGATAGATAAACAGACAATAACTTTGTATGATGTTAAATGTTAATGTTTACCCCCCCCCCCCCCAAGACCCCCCCAACCCCCGTGGAATTGAAGAGTCTCATAGTTTGGGAGAGGAACGATCTCCTCAATCTGTCAGTGGAGCAGGACAGTGACAGCAGTCTGTCGCTGAAGCTGCTGTTCTGTCTGGAGATGATACTATTAAGTGGATGCAGTGGATTCTCCATAATTGAGAGGAGCCTGCTGAGCGCCTGTCGCTCTGCCTCAGATGTCAAACTGTCCAGTTCCATGCCAACAATAGAGCCTGCCTTCCTCACCAGTTTGTCCAGGTGTGAGGTGTCTTTCTTCTTAATGCTGCCTCCCCAGCTTACCACCGCGTAGAAGAGGGCGCTTCCCACAACCGTCTGATAGAACATCTGCAGCATCTTATTGATCTTATTCGAGGGGGATCGGGAAATGTGTCACGCATACCCACAGCCTGGCTCGTGGCTCGTTACGCGAGTCAATGCTTGTATTTAGATCTGAATTTTTCGCTCATACTTTCCTCGTATCTTGAATTTCTCATATACAGAGGTGATCGTATCTCGAGGTTCCACTGTATATAATTAAATATTTACAGTATATACCTGCATTTTACCTAGGCATACAGTATGTACATGGAACCCCATTGAATAGAAACAGTTTGATGTCATTACATTTATTGAAAAGATACAAAAACAAATAAAATAGTCCATAGCAGTTTAAGTTGATTTAGGATGTAAATAAAGTTCTTGATTTCTGAATGTGATTGTTTAACCAGCTGACACGGAGGAGAGGAAAACAAAAAACTCCTACAATGGGCCATAGGAGAAAAATTAACCTCTGGAGGGCCACGATAGAAAGACAAATAGTTAGGTCTGATGGTAATCAGTTTCTGCATTGTGAAAGTCAGAATGACCTAGGCCAGTTGGTCACCCACCCTCCACTGGGCACAGTCCATACACTTAGCACAGCCAATAATAAGGTTTCCAAGTCCTCCTTCTTTCCTCCAGTACCCCAGCTGGCCACAGAATAGAGCATTTTGAGCAGGTGTGGGTGGCGTATACCACCACCACACAGAATGGGAGACAAAAAGCATAAAAAAGAATGGATTAATGCCAGGTACTTTTTAACACATCAATGAGCTAAACTTATAGTCAGATTACTATGTTTATGATGTAATTACTGGAAAGCCAGATTTTAAAAAACAGGTTTTTAGACGTTTTTTGAAATGTTCCACATATTTAGCCGAGCGTATTCCTATTGGTAAATTATTCCAAATTTTAGGAGCATAAGAATAGAAAGCTGTCTCACCTGTTCTTTTATGCTTAGATCTAGGAATAATGCGCAAACTTGAATCTGCAGATCTAAGACTGCAATTTGGTACATAAAGAAAAAGGCATTCTGAGATGTAGGTAGGGGTAAGATTGTTTAAAGCTTTATATACAAGTAGAAGTATTTCAAAATCAATTCTAAAGGACACTGGCAGCCAATGTGAAGATTTTAGTATTGAGGATATATGCTGATATTTTTCCTTTTGGTTAAGATTCTTGCTGCTGCATTCTGGACAAGCTGTAGCAGATTTACAGTACAGTATGTCTTTTTTAGGTAGTCCTGATAGGAGAGCATTGCAGTAATCCAGTCTGCTAAATACAAACGTATTTATTCATTTTTCTTCATTTTTAAATGTTATAAGAGATCACACTCTTGCAATGTTCCTTAGATGGAAGAATGCAGTCTTGGTAATATTATTAATATGCAATCTGAAATTAAGGTCAAAGTCAATAATAACACCTAAATTCGTAACCTCTGGTTTGATTCACAGGGCCAGATGATTAATTTCGTTTCTGAGATTCTCACTTTGTTTATTGCTGTCAATAACTAACAATTCTGTTTTTCCCTTGTTTAATGAAATTCATAGTCATCCATTTGGTTATACAGTGAGGGACTGGATTAAAGAGGTTAGATCCTCTGCATCACCAGGCACAATGGATAAATACAGCTGTGTGTCATCAACATAGCTATGGTATTTTACATTATACTTTGATTTTATCTGGCCTAATGGGAACATTTAGAGTGAAAATAATAATGCTCCCAATATTGATCCCAGAGGTACACCATATAGAATATCATGTATTTGTGATGCACAATTTCCATGAATGACAAAGAATTTCCATCTAATTAGATATGATTTAAACCAACCTAAGGCAGTACCCAAAAGCCCTACCCACTGGCTAAGGCAGTTTATAAGAATATCATGATCCATAGTATTGAATGCCTGTGCTCAAGTCCAACAGAACAAGTACAGATATTTTATTTGCATCTGCATTAATTCGCAGATCATTTAGTAGTTTCACTAGAACTGTTTCAGTATTATCACTTAATCTAAAACCTGACTGATACTAATCAAATATACATTTTTTATTCTATTAATTACTTAACTGTCAAAAAACTACTTTTTCTAGAATTTTACTGAGAAAAAGCAAATTGGAGGTTGGCCTGTAATTTTCCAAGACAGAGCAATCAAGGTTATTTTTCTTGAGCAGAGGCTTAATTACAGCAGTTTTGAAAGAATCTGGGGAAATGCTAGAATCTAATGAATAATTTACTATGTCTAGAACATTGTTACTAAGTAGATCAGAAACTTCTTTAAAGAAACTTGTAGGAATGGGGTCTAATACACAAGTGGACTGCTTTAGTTGAGTAATTATTCTATGAAGTTTTGATTAATTAATTTTAGTGAAGCAGCTTAGTGAGACTCAACAAATTTTTTATTTGAAGTCATTTTTATAGTAAGGCTAATATTATTTAGCTGTTCTTTAAAATATACCGCAACATCTTCACTTTTAGCCTCTGATGCTTTCAGTGCTAATGGAGCTGGGTTTAAAAGGCGATCAACAGTTGAAAATAAGTCTTTTAGATTCCCTGTGCTGTTGTTAATAATTTTAGAAAAGTAAGATACTCTCTCTAAACAAACTGCTGAGTTATATTTAACTTTATGAGACTTTAGGATTTCATAACGGACCATTAGTTTAGTCTTTCTCCAATGACGTTCTGCCCTACAGCACTCCCTTTTAATTTTGCAGATTATCTCTGTTTCCACGTTACTATGACTATAGATAACAACAAAATATATTTGTACAGCATGTTTTCATACAAATGATGTAGCTCAAAGTGCTTTACAAGACGAAGAAAGAAAAGTTTATAAAAAATATAAAAATAACATTAGGCAATACTAAGTAACAAAGAATAAAGTAAGGTCCGATTGCTAGGAGGACAGAAAAAACAGAAAAAAACTCCAAAGGGCTGGAGGAAAAAATGCAAAATCTGCAGGGGTTCCAAAGGTCACGAGATCGCTCAGCCACCACTGGGCATTCTACCTAACATAAATGATCTAAATCAGTCCTCATGTTTTTCAAGCTTCACGTGGAAGAATTAGATGATGGTGATCATGTGGATATCTGGCCTTCAATCCATCAATAATAATAAATGAAGCTATGAGAAAGCCATATTAAAATAATGAGTTTTTAGCATTTTTTTAAAGTGTTCCACTGTATTACCCTGCCAAATTTCTATCAGTAAGCTATTCCAAATTTTAGGTGCATAACAGCAGAAGGCTGTGTTATCACTTCTTTTAAGTTTAGCTCTTGGAATTATAAGTAGACTTCTTAACCTACTTTTTGGGTGCCACTAGGTCATATCTTCACATTGGAATGCTCAACCGTATTATTTACTTTACTGTCTGTATTGGAAAAGTCAGTGAATGCAGGCTGACTATTAATTATGTGAGAAAATCTGGCAGATAGTGCTACTGTAAAAAGAATACAGTAACGATTAGAGATACTGATGTCCAGGATCTATGTCACATTAATATTAACCCCCTTTGATATGACTAAATCCAGCATTTGGCCACCTTCATGTGTTGGCTGGGTGACACGCTGATTAAGATCAAATGAGATAATGTTTGTAAATTCTCTTACCTTGGCATCACCCAGATCATCTTCAGTCATGGCCAAAACTATTGAGAATGAAGTTTTGGTTTTCAGAAAGTTTCAGTGTTGCTAGATCTTTTTGTCAGATGTTTCTATGGAATACTGAAGTAAAATTACAAGCATTTCCATAAGTTTCAAAGGCTTCTATTGATATTATCTTAAGTTTATGCAAACAGCCACTATTTGCAGTGTCAGTCTTTCTTTTTCAAGACCTCTGCAATTCACCCTGGCATGCTGTCAGTCAACTTCTGGGCCAAATCCTTACTGGGGGCAGCCCGTTCTTGCATAATCAAAGCTTGGAGTTTGTCAGAATTTGTGGGTTTTGGTTTGTCCACCCATCTCTTGAGGATTGACTACAAGTTCTCACTGGGATTAAGGTCTGGGGATTTTCCTGGCCATGGACCCAAAATTTCAATGTTTTCTTCCCCGAGCCACTTAGTTATTTATCTCTTTTGCCTTATGGCTCAAACACGCTGGAAAAGGCATTGTTCATCACGAAACTGTTCTTGGATGGTTGTGAGAAATTGCTCTCTGAGAATGTTTTGGTACCATTCTTTATTCATGACTCTGTTCTTAGGTATAATTGTGAGTGAGCCCACTCCTTTGGCTGAGAAGCAACCTCACACATGAACTGCCTCAGGATGCTTTACACAGGACTGATGGTAGCATTTCTGCTTTTCTTCTCTGGACCTTTTTTTTTCCAGATGCCCCAAACAATCGGAATGGGAATTCATTAGAGATAATGAGTTTACCCCAGTCCTCAGCAGTCCAATCCCTGTACCTTTTGCAGAATATCAGTCTGTTCCTGATGTTTTTCTTGGAGAGAAGTGGCTTCTCTGCTGCCCTTCTTGACGCCAGGCCATCCTCAAAAGTCTTCGCCTCACACCTTCCTGAGCAAGCTCTGCACTGCTGGTGCCCCGATCCCACAGCTGAATCAACTTTAGGAGACGGTCCTGGTGTTTGCTGGACTTTCTTGGGCACCTTGAAGCCTTCTTCACAACAGCAGGAGAATTGATTTTTTGGGATTAAGTTCATTTTCATGGCAAAGAGGGACTTTGCAATTAATTGCAATTCATCTGATCACTCTTCATAACATTCTGGAGTATATGCAAATTGCCATCATAAAAACTGAGGCAGCAAAATTTGTGAAAATTATTTCTGTCATTCTCAAAACTTTTGGCCACGACTGTATATGAAGATTAACATCGCCCAGGATTACAAACCTATCAGAAGCCATTATTATTATAGATTGTGGCAGGCTGCTGGGTCCCCTGCCCGGCCGGGACACCCCTTCTACTTATGTTCTGGGGGAGCAGCCATGGACTCCTCAGTACCTCCCCCAGGACGCTTGGTGGCAGCCTCCCTGGTTGACGATGATGCCTCCGTTTCCCGCAGGGTTTCATGGGAGATGGAATTCTCCCCAACCCTGTGGGGACCTGGGATGGCCTCCAGGGGGGTGGCAGAGATCGTTAAGCCCAGCTGGTCTAATCATCGGCCCCACCTGTTAGTGCGGGTGCAAGCACCAGGAGCACTTCCGGGAGGGCCATAAAAGGAGCCAGCAACCACCACTCAGGGCCGGAATCAGGAGGAAGAGGATGAAGTTGCCTGGAAGGAGTGTTGGTGGTGCCAGAGGAATAGTGTGGTCTGTGACTAAAAGTGTTTTGGGGACTGTTTTGGGACTGTGTTGGGCCTGTGTAACACGGGGAAGGCGTGCCCCACGGCTGAAGAAAAATATAAGATTTCTGTTCCTTTGACACGTGCCTCTGTGTAAGTCTGTGCCGGGTCGGGCACTATACAGCCCAATACCACAAGATATACATTTAAAAATTCATCAATAGAGGCTGCATTATATTTCAGCGGACGATAAATGGTAAGTAGCAGAGAGTGTGAAACTCTTTGAAAAACTTGAGCAAGATATTTGAAAGATTTAAAACTACCAAGATTGAAAACATTACAGTTTAAATGGTTAGAAAAAATATTTGCAAGGCCGCCACTTTTCTTCCCTTGGCTAACAGAATGAAAGAAATTATAACCTGGAGCAGCAGCTTCTAAAAGGACACTAGAACCATTTACATTTAACCATGTTTGACAAAGAATTAAACAATCTATTTTCCTCTCTGTGATAAAGTAATTTACTTTAAAATGTTTTACTATTTAAAGCCCTAATATTAAATAAGGCCATATTAAGGATTACAGAAGCCCTGGTCATTTAAGTTTTGTTAGTCTTCATTACATAGACTCAGACAAAAGCTCAAAGATACATTTACAATGTACACTCACTGAACAAAATATTAGGAACACTAACACTGGACAGGGCTTCCTTTTGCTCTCATAAGAGCCTCAGTTATTCGAGGCAAGGATTCCATGATATGATTGCATTATACAATTTCCGTAGATTTGTCAGCTGCACGTTCATGCTGAGGATCACCCATTCTACCACATCCCAAAGGTGTTCTGTTGGATTCAGATCCGGTGACTGGGAAAGCCACTGAAGAACACTGAACTCATTGTCATGTTCATGAAGCCACATTGAGACGACTTTTGTTTTGTGATATGTGATTAGTCAGTACAAGATGGGTAAATTTTGGCCATGAAGGAATGTGCAAGGAAGGGATGCACATGGTCAGCAACAACACTCTAATAGGCCATGGCATTCAGGCAATTATCGAGTGGTATTAATGTGGTCAAAGTTTGCTAAGAAAACATTCCCCACACATTATTACATCACTGCTCCAGCTTGCACTGTTGACGCAAGACAGGTTGGGTATGTAGATTCATGCTGTTGACAATAAATTCTGACTCTACTATTTGTGTGTGTAAGCAGAAGTCGAGATTCATCAGACCAAGTGAGTGTATGTTATGAGGTTGCTGTGCCAGAGCAATTTATTTACAGACACTCTCCGTTACTGTTGTAATCCATCTACAGCTTAGTGGTCTAAAGCAAGCAGATTACCCTGATAGTGCAAGAATATGTAAATAATTAGGCTGGCATGCCAGGGCTACTTGTTTGCTGGATTTTGTCAGTAAATTGCATAAAAAACATTGTTACCTTAAAGCAGATTGAGTCATCGCCACCTGATTAGGCTGAAACATGCTAATAGGCCTGATTCCAGTGGCTAAGTATGTAGTTGGTCTAAGCTAAACAGGTTAATGCAATTGCTCAAGATAATAATGAGAGACGTGACAATGACCTGCTAGGACTATAAACTCACTGGCAACTTTATTAGGTCTACCTTGATTGTATTGGTTTGGACCCTCTTTTGCCTTCAGAACTGCCGTAATTCTTTGTGACATAGATTCAACAAGGTGTTAGAAACATTCCTCAGGGATTTTGGTCCAAATTAACATGATAACAACATGCAGTTGCTGCAGATTTGTTGGCTGCACACCTATGATGTGAATCTCCTGTTCCACCACATCCCAAAGGCTTTCTATTGAAATGAGGTCTGGTGACTGTAGAGGCTATTTGAGTACAGTGAACTTGTCATGTTGAAGAAACCAGTTTGAGATGATTTGAGCTTTGTAACGTGGCGAGTTATCCTTCTGGAAGTAGCCATAAGAGGATGAGTACACTGCAGTCATAAAGGGATGGACGTGGTCAGCAACAATATTCAAGTAGGCTGTGGCATTTAAACAATGCTCAATTGGTACTAAGGGCCCAAAGTGTGACAAGAAAATATCCATCACACCATTACACCACTACCACCATCCTGAACCATTGATACAAGGTAGGATGGATCCATGCTTTCATGTTGTTGACACCAAATTCTAACCTTACCATCCAATTGTTGCAGCAGAAATCGAGACTCATCAGACCAGGCAATGTTTTTCCAATCTTCTGTTGTCCAATTTTGGTGAGCCCGTGTAAATTGTAGCCTCAGTTGCCTGCTCTTAGCTGACAGGAGTGGCAACCGGTGTGTTCTCTTGCTGCTGTAGCCCATCTGCTTCAAGGTTTGACGTTTTGTGCATTCAGGGCTGTTTTTCTGCATACCTCAGTTATAATGAGTGGTTATTTGAGTTACTGTTGTCTGTCTATCAGCTCAAACCAGTCTGGCCATTCTCCTCTGACCTCTGGCATCAACAAGGTACTTTTTCCCAGAGAACTGCTGCTCACTGAATATGTTCGCCTTTACTGACTATTCTCTGCAAATCCTAGAGATGCTTGTGCGTGAAAATCCCAGTAGATTAGCAGTTTCTGAAATAGTCAGTCCAGCCTGTCTGGCACCAGCAACCATGCCACGTTCAAAGTCACTTAAATCACCTTTCTTCCCCGTTCTGATGCTGAGTTTGAATTTCAGCAGTCCGATTTGACAATGTCTACAGGCACGTGATTGGCCGATTAGATATTTGTGTTAACAAGCAGTTGAACTGGTGTACCTAATAAAGTGGCCAGTTAGTGTATATTTACCACACTATGTGAATCGGGTGCACAGTACTGTTTTGGATAACTTCACTGCCTTAATTGTCTTTCCTGTACTGAATGAGTAGGTCATCTCTGTCAGACATGTGATGCTCTTGTTCAAGCTTTTCTGGTCTGAATTTGGCTAATTTCTACAATGGCTCAAGGGCACAGGTGTGGCTTGACAGGTTTGCAGTTGCCTTTCTGTTGCAGCTTTGGACTGGTTTTACTGGTTTTACCTGGAATGATTAAAATAACAACATAATGATGCCCGCATGTCATGAGGCTTGTGTACTGCATTGCTTGTTTTAATGTTTGGTAGAGCAGCTTTATCCGAGATGTGTAGATTTTGATAGTGTTTGGGCATTCATTCATTTGGTGCCATCTTCTTACTTTCTATTATATTTATTTTTACATTTTTTATAGGTACTTTTAAATTTAATAGTGATCTTTCAATACTGCATGCAAGTTTAATTTACAGTACTCCGGCATCGTTGAGTTAGGTGAAATGAAGTACCATCTTTAGCCAGTAGCATTTTCTATTTTGACATCCACTTTTTAGCTGCACAGTCCTAGAATTTTCAGCTCCATCCAGTCAGTGAATAAAACATTCTGCCCATCCTCCATCACCAGAGTTCCCTGGCAGGCACAGGCAGCCATCGAGTTCGGACATGACAAGCTTTGCTTCCCACTCTCCTACCCCTCGCCTCTGACTGGTCTGCTCCACATTCTTCATCTCTGCAATTATCTGCCTGCATACTCCTTATTTGTCCACAGGCTGTCTCCGAGCACACAGCCTGGTCTCAGGTTGCACTCCGAGCACCCAAGCGGTGACCCACCTCGCCGCAGGTGGCATCTGTCATTACAAAATACCTCCAGGTGGATTAGTCTTAGGAGTTTCTACAGGCACCAAATGTCAGGGAAAGCAAGGTGCAGATATCAGCAACAGAAGTGTCAAATGAAAACCACAGCAGCGAAAGGTGTTCCCAGGTTTGTGTTCTTCACTGGCAAAAGGGAGCAGGCGGGCATGTTGAGACACTATCCTGAGATCGGTGATAAGCAATTACATGCTGAGTAAATTGGGATAATTTTTCAGAGTATGAATATTGTAATAGGCTCATTTTCTTGTGAGATCACCAGTTATCAGAGTATTCTTTCTTTTTGATGGGTGCTTACTGACAATGGCAGAAAATGGTCATGTTCCCCTTTTTTAACAGTAATAGCAAGACACTTGTTCACTGAGTAACTCACCAATAATGAGGAAGGATACTCACTCATGGTACTGTATAACATCAGTGGAGGGGGACACTTGCTAAAGGTGTCATTAATTTCTAGTGACTGGAGTACACCGACTTGCTAAGAGTGTCATTTACCATGATTTACTGTGTTATACATATATATATACATATATATATATATATATATATATATATATACTGTATATATATATATATATATATATATATATATATATATAATTTCACCAGAATATTTTATGTTCATAATTATATTTTTCTTATGGTGAACTGCATTTTAATTTTGTAAAGCCACCTATGGCTAAATTCAATAAATGAAATATGCTACAGAAATAAAAACACCATCATTACTAATGAATACTGGTCACGTTGTAGGGTATGCAGGGATTGGTTGCACATCACCTCTTGAGAGTTTTCTTAGTCTCCAATGGTGTATTCATATTAGTCATCTTGACTGTTACTAGGTGAAACTATTTCCCAGGAAAAAATGATCCACTCATTACTCAGTGTGTCCCCACTCAGTAATGATGGAGAACTCTTGTCTTCAGAGACGAGGAAGCAGCACAAGTACCCAAGATGTGAGTAGCATGTGGGGTAGCCTTCATTCTAGTACTTATTTAGAGTTAAGATTTGTAGTATCTTCTGTCCTTCCCATTTTAGTATTACAAGTTTATTAACTACATCAGGATCTATGTCATTAGTATAAATTAGAAAAAGTAGTGGTCTAACCACAGACCCCTAAGGGTCTTTACTCCATGCGAAGCATTTTTTAAAGGTTTTCTAGGTTTTTCATCAACTGAATGTCTCAGGAGTTTTTCCTGATTCCCACAAATTCTTGTTTTAAGAAGTTCTTCCAGGCTTCTGTCTTAAATGCACACCCCCTTAATTTCCCTTGTTGTCCTCAAATATGTGAGTCACTATTTAATTGAAATAATTCTGCTCATGCAGGTTATCCATTGTTTGTAGTAACTGTGGGTTTATTGTTCACAGTTTGTTCAGCATTTATGATATCCTTTCTAATCAGTGATGTGTGGGCTTCATGCATTTTCACCTCTAGTGACTGAGGAATCTTGCTCAGAGTGTGCAGTGATTTCAGGGTACTCGTCACTCTATGTGTTCTTTTTCAGAATTAATAAATTCACTCACTCGCTGTGTTGTTTGTCTCCAGTGATTGCGAAAAGTGGCACCCTGTCATGTTGTGCAGTGCTTGGTGGGACATTCTCACAGAGCGTAGTTTCTCATTAGTGATTCGTGGCATACTTACGCTTTTGTCTTTGTGTTGGCTATTATTAGATAAAATACTCATCCATAAATGCAGATTTCATCTTATCTCATGCAGGTCAGCAGAAAAGCAGTAGGATGCACAAGGAACAATTTTTGTATTGTCTGTTATGGTGTAAAGGGTCATTTTGCCCTACTGGTGACCACTAGAGGTAGAGTCTCACCACCACATACATTGGAGTTTGAATTTTTACAAAACTGACATGTACCCTTTGGAAGCTTGGCTGCACTGCGAGTTCCTGAGAGGTGCAAAGTCCAGACAGACCATCCTAATCAAGAACATGATCATGCCTCTAGGATACAGTGTCAGTGCAGAGACCAAGCACTCTCTGAATTTTTACACTGCACTGAGACTAATATCTGCTCCATATCGAGCATTGGCTCTCAAAGTATGGTCAAAGAGCATGTGCCAACACGTGTTCCATGTCCTGCTGACTTTCTTGTAGATGATGACATATTTTACTTCTACGCCATTTCTTCTCCTGTACAAGGAGCTAGCATGGTAGCTCATAGAGTAGTGATACGAGAAATAACCTGCAACATAGAAAGAGGCAGAGGAGCAGTGCCTCTGTTTTGTCTTTCTTAAGGCCCCCTTCCGAGGACATAAAAGCATGAATAACATAGGGGCTTAAATAAAGGAGGAGCTCACTGACTCTTCAGGCTTACTAACTCAGTATTTGAGTTTGTGTGCCATCTGTTCTCTACATCTTGGGTTGTTGCAGTATTTTCATAATCACATACAGACAAATTAATGTAATAATTGAAACAGAAAGAATTTATGGTAATAAGTGGCCGTTGGCTGTAGGTGGTCATCCATATCTTTGACTTTGACAAAGTGGCCCTTATTCCAAACCACTTTGAGAACCACTAACCCAGAGATGCGGAGCCAGGAAGGAGACAGAAAGATAAGCTACACTTTGGAGCCTTCAGAGCACCCCTTACATCCCACCCCGCATGAAGGGCACTGCAGAATTAAGACAGGTTATTTGTGTCTCAGACCTAAATCACATATTTTCCCTTCTTATTGTGCACTTTGTATTGTTTCAAGTTTACTTTATCTTTGTACAATTTATTGTTTGACCTCTCTGGTTAAAAAAAACGTTTTACCAAATCTAATATGGTCACATCAGTATAAGGCACAATTCTGTCTGAATGAGAATAGAATAGAATAGAATACCTTTTATTGTCACTATATACATGTACAATGAGATTAGACAGATAGTGAAAAGGCAACCATTCTTAGACCTGAGGAATTGGATAGAAACCTGGTAGAGAATAGCTACTGGGTAATCAAGTTTCAAATTGTTTTTAGGAATGAGGAAGACACTGAAAAAAACATGACACACAGGAAGAATTAAATACAAATGTTTGCATTCTGTTGTTGTCATGGGGGTGGGGGTGGACTGTGTTTCAGGGTCCCTGGTGTCAAGGTCTGCTTGAGATCAAGCCTGTTATACACCTTTTGTGGTCTGGTTGCTGCTGGTTCCTTTCTCCTTACACACCTGCTTGGCAGCATGTCTATGCAAATCAGCCAGCCTCTAAGGAGCCAATCGCAGGGCCCCCTGCAGTTCTTAGTGAAAGAATGCCGTGGAGACCAAGTCCTCTGTGAAGCACTCCTCAGGGCAATGGACACCTTTAACCTGCAGCTGTTGTTTACTGCAAAATGGAGATAAGGAGGTGTGCAGCAGGAAAGAAAATTACATGATATGAGTGTCTATAGCATCTAACCAATACATGTGAGTGGAGAAAACTTCTAGATGAAAATTCGACTGTTTTAAGTTTTTTGGCCCAGTCAGTTTCCCTCTTACAGTGTACAGATCCACCCATCTCAAACACTTCTTTTTCTCCATTTCTCTCCCAGGCGATACTCTATTCACATAACCTTTGCCTCCAACCATCCAATCTAATTTAGTGTCAGTCTAACCTCAAAGCCACTGAGAGACACCTCCTGGTTTCATTTCTAAGAATGTTTCCATTCATCTTCCTTTTCTTTATTTTCCCTCAATCACCAACCATTTTTAGACTTGTCTGACTGTGTATCCAATTTTGTGTATCCAAAAGGCAAAACATTCATTGTACTGAAGGGAAATTCAGTCATATTCTAGTAGTTTGCAGGATAGGTTATTTGTCCATGTTTGTAAAGGAACAGTAAATGTGATGTAGACAGTAACACCATATTAACTATAATAGTCTTTAGCACTGAAATTTCAATTCCAAAGCTGCTACTCCAAGCCTGCTTATGATTTACTGTGCGACACTAAGCAAGTCAGTTCACCTATTTGTGCTCCAATTATAGAAAAAATAATTGTATGTATTACAACATTACTTATATTATATTATATTATATTATAACATTATTATAACATTATCTTGGAAGTCGCCATGGATAAGGCATCAGTCAGTCAAATATATAATAATAATAACAGTTGGGGTCAGAACTACTGTGAAACTAATGAAGTTTAAGCTTCAGGGCCCCTAAACAGAGAGGGGCTCCAAAAGCGACTTTAGTCTACATTGCTTTAAAATTTTGGGTGTCTACTGTATGAGAGGGAGTTTTTAAAAAAATAATAATAATAATAATAATAGTATAGTGTAATTCAATACAAAATAATAGTTAATATAAAAAGTAAAAGGTTATGAAAGTATCATGTAAGCTAATCATAAATGAAAAACACTCTCTAATTAAGGATGTCTCATTCTAAATGTATGTCTCTATTATATAAAAAAAACTTTAGACGCGATGAAACTTTGTAGGAGACGAGACGTTTTGGAAAAGATTTTTTCAAGTCCCACATGACGAGAATATTGCCATGATATTTTTAAAAGTCATGTCCTCCTAGCAACCATTTCAAACAAGACCACGGTACTTTCATCTCTCAGTCTTGTGAATGCTTTTGTCAGACACACTTCCTGCACTCTCAGCTCTTATAAATTTTAAAGTTTTCCTTACTTTAAGTTCCAATTAAAGAAGACATATTATGTCCAAATCTTATTGAAGAATTTCATCATGAAGGGTTATCAACACAGAAAAAGAGTACACGGGCGATCCTAGCACCTAGAAATGAGGAAGTCAAACAATTTTACGCCAAAAATGTCGATCAGTAACACAGCAAAATGGTTAAATGCGTATCAGTAGACTATGCTCAAACAGTTGGTGGTGCCAAAGATGAAAACAACAACTTACAATACCACGAAGAATATCTACATTAACACCGTCCGGTCTTCCACAACACGAATTACTGTAGAAAGAAGGATGTATCCATTAAAACGTTAACAGTTTTGCATTAGAATAGCTTTTGCAAAGACAATTAACAAATCTCAGAGCCAAAAAAGTTGTTTTATTTAATAGAAAGAAAGAAACGAAATTCAATCATGGACAGATATACGTCACATGGATTCAAATGTAACACTTCACATGAAAATTAAAATCTGTTTAAATTGTATATCCACATCCTCATACGCAAGTGGCAGAACCGCAAAGAGACTAGCAATGTAGTGCAGGTCAGGGGGCTGGCGAGTGAAGCGAGCAGGGGGCAAAGCCCCCTAGTTTAATATAAAATAATTAGAAATAGAAAACGCTATTAACATTTATGACAGAAATTCAAATTTTTATAAAAATTATTTATCTTAGGCTAACGATAATCAAAAAATGAAAGCATGCTGTATTTCATTACTTCTGGTCATTGTAAAGGACAATATATCAGTAACTTTTTATTTACATGAAAAATCTTACAAAACCTTAAAATATACTAAACATATAATACTATTACAATAAATATTAAGAATTTTATATTTGTACAATTAAAATACAGTAAAAAATTCATAAATTCTTAATAAGGACCAACCCTGGATGGGGCACCAGATATTCATTGGCACACACTCACTCAGGAGCATTTAAGAGACACTAGCTCACTTAAGCGGCACAACTTTAGAGAGGAAGAAGGTGGAATCTCTACACAGACTTTAACTACAGTGGTAGGGATTTAAACCCAGGACTCTAGTGATGTAAGGAAGTAGGACTAACCATTGTGCCACCATGCTTACAAGCAATGCATTAAAATTCCGTTCAAAGGAATAAATAAGGTAGTACAGAATAAAAAAACAACATATGCATATATTGAAAGCCCCATCCTCACTACTACATTTTGTTTAAAAACTCAGACATCAGTCTCTGTTTTCACCTTTTGTCGTCACTCCAATGTCATTTTTAACCCCAGAAAATAGAAATGTTTGAAACCACTGTCCATAGCTGTTGTGGCAGATGGCCAGAGATCTTGCCCCACTGGGACGCCTGGAACCTGGAAGGGCCAGGACAGGGGCAATATATTCCCCTGGACATAAGAGGGCAGCTTCCCTGGATTCCATCAGGGCCATTGATACAGAGCTGGGAAGTTCATCCCTGTGGTGGTCCATGGCCGCCACCAGGGTGCGCCTGGATGGTTCCTGAGCCATGGATTGCAGCACTTCCGCCACACCAGGAAGTGCCAGAAGATCATCAGGGATCACCTGGAGCACATCCGGGTGGGCCATAAAAGGGGCAGCCTCACTCCATTCGGGGAGCCAGAGTCGGGTGGAAGAGGACGGAGCTTTCGAGGAGTGGAGTGGAGTGAAGTGGAGGCGGCAATAGACTGAGGAGAAAAGGACTGTGAGCTGTGTTTAGGCTAATTTGTGTACTGTGTTTGTGCTGTGTAGTGTTTTGTAAATAAACGTGTGTGCTTTTGGACATCTGGCTGTCTCTGTGTCTGTCTGTGTCTGGGCATCTTTCACACTGTATACTTTTAAAAACACAGCCTCAGCGTTGTAATGTGGATGGGTGAAATGAAGACTTTTAAAATGGCAGATTCATATCATGCTCCCATTTGCTGGTGTTGATTGTGTAAGCCTTCCCTGATTGGATCATTCCCTGACTGATCACCCGAAAAGGAAGAAAACCACTTTTGAACATAGTTGGCATAGAAAAGTTGCTTTCCATGGTGCTTGTTCTGTTGCCTACCTGTATGTGTCTAAATAGTATTTTGTACAGTTTGAATATTGCATACATGTGCACAAGGCATAACATTTACTGGACAACACAGTGTTGTGAAAAATCTTGTGGCTGGTAGCATTATCACCCCTTCAAAGATTTTTTTCAATGATGTGCGCAAGCCCAGTGAATATCTACTGTACATCATATGTGTTTTTGGTTGTCTTAGTGTGGATGGAAAAATTTATGTAAAAGATATGAAAATTCTAGTGTCATTTTTTAAACGAAAACATAGTAGTAGGGATGTGGCCTAAAAGGCAAGAAGAGGTTTGGGCAAGGCAACACAGCAGTGAAACAATGAAATGTGAATTCAACAGAGGAGAAGAAGTGGTGTTTTTTTCTTTGACTTCTATAAAAGTAGAAAGGCGCAGGGGTTAGTGTTTCTGTTGTACAGATTCAGCATTGTGGGTTCAAGTAGCTCTTTATGGAGTTGTTTGTGTGGTGTCTACATTTTCACTCTCCATCCTATCTGTTTCTTCCCACATCCCTAAAGATTTGCCTTTTTGGTTATTTGACAAGTATAAATTGTTGTTTTGAAGAGGTTATGCAAGATTTCTTTTTTTGGCCCAATAGTGGTGTATCTCTGTCAGTGCTTTACTTACAACCATCTCCCTTGAAGACAGAGTGATACATTTTAATCTGCTGTGACCAGGAGGAGGTGGAGGATTGGTTTCCCCTGTGAAAATGGAGCACTTTACTTTAGTCCACTGCGACTGGGGAACAACCATGGTGACTATATGATGAACAAGGCTTGTTATTGGCCCCCAACACTATGGGCCCCCAAACAATGCACCTTTTGCATCCTCCCCTATTTGCATGACTGAGGCCAGTGTTAGTGTGTTTGTGTAAGTGGGTCTATTCATGAGTTGGCACCTTGTCCAGGCTGTTTTCTGTCTTGTGTCCAATGCTGCCAGGATAGACTCTAGCCCCCTGCTACCCTAAATTAGTTTTGGGAATTGTATGTTATGTGTGTAGCTAAAGAATTCACAGTAGCCATACAGATGAACCAAAAATGAGGAACAGGCAGGAAAAAAGAATCAGCACTTTATTACAAGATGAGCAAGATACAGACAAACAGGCAGATGATTTGCATGGGGTTAGCACTACAGCCACCACAGCTGTTAAATAGTGGACTTATTTGTTTGTTACCATATGCTGAAGTCATTAGGCAGAAAAATGTGAAACGTCTGACCTACTTTAAATTCATGAGGAATTCTGGAACCTAGTGAAGATGTTACAGTTATAGTATGTGATAGTCATGGCTGAGCAGCCTTGTAGTTTTGTGCTACCTCTGCTGCCTCACAACTGTTACATGGAGTTTATGTGGCCTTCCCTGTGATTGTGTGCAGTTTGTAAGAGTGCCTGACTTCTTCCTTCTTTCTAAATGTCTGCTATCAAGCTGATTAGAGGTTACACCTAAGTGTGGCTACATATGTGGACCCAACAGTCAAGTGAGCTTTCACTTCAGTGATATAGTCTCACCTTAGGCCCCAAATGGGATGTAAAACCTTAGGAATGTGGATGGTTGAGTTGTTAGTACCGCACCCTAAGAGTGTTGGATCAGAATGAGGGGTGTGGTGGGGTTATTCATGCCTATGTGGTGCCACCTCACTCCCTTTGCTTTATTTTGTGAAGATAAGCTGCTGCTGCAGCTGCTGCTGTTGTCAACATGATACCAGGTAACACACAGACAGCTAAAAATAGATGCAAAGCTCTTTCTGGTCACCTTAAGCTGTCCAGGGGTGCAAAGGGCTTTCTCAGGAAGCCACTGCATTTAAGAAGGGCTTCCAAAAATAAATAAATAAATAACAATGAGGCAGGTATCAGCGTCACACAGCAAGCCGAGCCATGCTATTGTGTGGTTAGGTGGCCACACCCTCCATTCATCACATAGGGTATGACAGGTGACCTGCGTGATTAGCAGCCAACACGTGTGTTGGCCCAGAAGCGAGAAAGCTTGTTTTGGCAGTGATGGAAGGGGAGGGGGCAAAGCACAGGATGCCCTTAAGATAAGGAGTAACACTAACTGTGGAACCTGTTAGAAGCAAAGAGGGAGGGTGTGGCGTACTCACTTTACTTGTCTCTCAGCTCAAGCTGCGCAAGTATTTGCAACACACCCAAATGGGGATTACTTACATTTTAGGTTATGGCTCCTTTGACCTGTGGTAAGTTTATTATTGTCAGGATCTGGTGATGTATGTAGTAAGGTTTTGATCACCTTTTGGACTTTCTTTAATATTTTACTATACTACAGTTTGGAATGAAGTAATTAAAACAACAATAACAATGATTTATTTCTTGTATAGCCCAAAATTACAGAAGGAATGCCTCAGTGGGCTCTAATAGGCCCTGTTTTTTTTAATAGCCCCCTAGCCTTGACACTCAAAGAAGACTAGAAAAAATACCCAAAAAAATCTTGTAGGAAATAAATGGAAGAAATCTTGGCAAGTGCAGTTCAGACAGAGAACCCCTCTCACGTAGGTTGGGTGTGAAATGGGTGTCAAAAAATCCACCGATTCTATGTCCACAGGAGTTTTTTTTAACTGTCTCCTCCACTGTCAGCTGTCCTTACAACTTTCTAACACTATCTTTACTACTCCTAATACTAATAATAATAACAATAACTAGTGACACTCGCACCTCCAGTCCTCAAGGAAAAACAGTTCATGCACCTCTCATGAAATACAGTGTCCCAGGCGCTCTGCCAAGGTTCCTACAATGTCCTTCACTGCTATCTGATGAGGCCACACTGACTCTCTCGATGTACGAAAGACCCAAAACCTAATAACGCGCTGGAGAAAGCCCACACTTCCAGTTCTTTGGTCATGCATGACTTTCTGTTGTGTTTGGACTGTGTGACTGGCATTCCCAATTAAAATGATTAGTTGGCTTGCAATGTGCTTGTAATGACATTGCAATGTGCTTCATTGTCAGCAGAGCTTGTCACAGTTCCTGTCCTGTTGTTGTTTTCCTGTCAGACATGGCGCATGATTATGCCACTACTTGCCAATTTTGTGGCCAAGGTAGCCCACAAACAACCAATTCACAGGTTGTATTACACATACTGTATCATGATATAAGCTGTCAATTGAGATCAAGATCAAAATTCATGGCCCTTAGCATGGACAAGATAGCACAATGTCACAGTGATTAGCGCTCCTACCTTAAGGATCTAGTGTTCTAAATCTGAATCCTGTCGCTGGTTGTTGTCTGTATGGAGCTTGCAGTTTTTTTTGGTCTGCATGGGCTTTCCTCACACATCCCCAAAACTATACAGTTACAGTTGACTGGCTGTTGTAAATTGGCTCAGTGTGAATATTATTGTGGGTGTGTGGACCATATCATGGACAGGAAGTTCAGTTTAGGACAGGCTGGTGCCTTGAACCTGGTACTGGTGAAAAAGACCACGTGTGAATATGAATTAGATTATCATGGTTTGGGAAATTTATTTCATGTAATTTTATGTTATTGTTATAATCTTCAGTTGTCATATAATATACACCAAATACCAGTGTCATCAATCAGAAAGAAATTGGAAAAATGTGACCTTCACATGAGATGCACCAGGAAAACGCCTTTGCTATCCAAAATGGACGTTAGAGCAAGAATACAGTTTGCCATTAGACATTTAGGCAAAGACCAGACCTTCTAGAAAAAAGTGCGATGGAAAGATTAATCAAAGATAGAATTGTTTGGCCACAGTAATAGCAGACATGTTTGGTGCAGACTGAAGACAACGTTTCAGGAGAGGATCCTCATACCAGCTGTGAAGCATGGCATTAAAAATGATATGGCTTAATGTTGATTTGCTGCCTTAGTGCCTAGACAGCTTGCAGTCATTGAGTCAACTATGAATTCTGCATCATATCAAAGTGTGTATGAGGAGAATATGTAGACATCAGTCTGAAAGCTAAGTTTGAACTGGAAATGGACCTTTCAATACAACAAAGATTCAAAGCACACTACCAAATCCACCAAGGAATATCTCCTTGTCGACTTGAACTTGAAATGTTCTGGGGGGATTTTCAACAGGCAGCAAATGCAAGAACACCCACAAACATTTTACACCTGAAGGAGCTTTATACCATACCATACCATTTTTATTTGTTAAGCGCTTAAAAACACAGCATTACAACTGACCAAAGCGCTGTACAGTTAAAACAAGCAAGACTAAAAGCAAAATAT
Organism: Erpetoichthys calabaricus; assembly: GCF_900747795.2. Taxonomy (NCBI): domain Eukaryota; kingdom Metazoa; phylum Chordata; class Cladistia; order Polypteriformes; family Polypteridae; genus Erpetoichthys; species Erpetoichthys calabaricus. The sequence goes on from NC_041402.2 coordinate 39,124,298, forward strand.
TAAAAACAAACATTAAGAGAGAATTAAAACAGAGACACTAAAAACAGGTCAAGGGACCCAATAAAACAGAGAAATAGCGAAAAGCAAGTGGAAATAAGACAGGTTAAGAATTAAAAGCCAATGTGAAGAAGTACGTTTTTAGGTGTGATTTGAATGTGGCAACTGAAGCGGCTTGCCTAACCACTAAAGGTAAGGAGTTCCAGAGCCTAGGTGCACAGACGGAAAAAGCCCTTTCACCACGAACTTTAAAACATGCCTTGGGAACGGTTAGGAGCAGCTGATCTGCGGATCTAAGAACACGAGGGGGATTGCAACGATGGAGCAAGACACTCAAGTAGGCAGGAGGAGGAGTGTTCAAAATTTTCAACAAGTCGATAACTAAGACTACTGGACAGTTATGCAAAATGTCTATAAGAAGTCTTTTTTGCTAAATGGGGCAATAAAAGCTTCTGATGCCCATGATGGACTTACCTTTTCCCCAGAAGACTGCTACATCTATTGATTTTTTTGGTACCAAAACATCCTCAGAAAGCAACATCTCACAACCATATAAGAACAGTTTGGTGATGAACAATGCCTTTTCCAGCATGATGGAGCATCGTGCTATAAGGCAAAAGTGATAACTAAGTGGTTTGGGGAACAAAACATAGAAATTTTGGGTCCATGACCAGGAAACTCCCCAGACCTTAATCTCGTTGAGAACTTGTGGTCAATCTTCAAGAGGCGAGTGGATACACAAAAACCCACAAATTCTGACAAACTCCAAGCATTGATTATGCAAGAATGGGCTGCCATCAGTCAGGATTTGACCCAGAAGGTGATTGACAGCCTGCCGGGACCAATTGCCGAAGGGCCAACACTGCAAAACTCTTTGCATAAACGTAATGTAATTGTCAATAAAAGACTTTGAAACTTATGAAATACTTGTAATTAAACTTTAGTATACCACAGAAACATCTGACGAAAAGATCTAAAAACACTGAAGCGGGAAACTTTGTGAACACCAATACTTGTGTCATTCTCAAAACTTTTGGCCACAACTGTATACCACCTTTATCTGTAGGCACTGCTTGCATGAAGATCTACTGTTTTCCTCTTCAAATATGTTGAAAAAGTCAACAATTTCCATGACTGTATAAATGTCAGAGTAGTCTTTTGCCCCACTTAACATCCATGTTTGAAGCCACCCAAAAAGTAAGGAAGTTAAAGCAGGGACAGCACCAAAAATAAGAAAAAATAAACATAAGAAAAGGGACATCTTGAAGTACAAAGGCAGAGCACTCAGCCAGGCATACCAAAGCACACAGACAATGTAGAGTGTATGAACTTGAAAGGCCAAGTGACAGGCTTCCAATATTTGTTAAATACTTTGATCCTTCAGTGGTATTCATGCAAACTTGACAAATATTATTATATTTCATTTCTCTTCTTTGGTGGAGTGGTGGTTCTACGGGTGGGTATTGTGCTGGCAATTGGAAGGTTGCCGGTTCGAATCTCATAAATGCCAGAAGTGATTCCTCTCCCTTGAGCAAGGCCCTTAACTAGCAAGTACTCCATCCTGGGTATGACGTTAATCTGCATCCAGGCCTGCAATCAGGTCCTCCATCGTGTAGGGAAATCCCAGGGGTTGGTGGTAGATTTGGCACTCCAGCCACTGTAAAAAAAAAAAAAAACTAAAAATGTTCCATTCCATTCGAACTTGTATGGTGCTGAGGTTTCACCCATGTGTTCGAGTCCTAATTTGGAATCCTGAGGTGTGGTGGGTGCAGCAATGTGCTGTATCAGTGAATGCTCCCAACCTCCACTCTTCATTTCTTTTCAACTATTTCATAACACTTTTATGTGGACATATCAATTGATGGCACAAAAAAACTAAACAACCTGCTGCATGTACTGCATGCACCCTGATTTAAAGTACCAGTGTATATGTTGTAAACAGTTTAAGCCACACCAAGATGACATCATCTTACTTCTAAGTATAGCTGGCACACTGGGGATAAAGGAGCACCTTCTAATAGTAGCCTGCTGTATTCAGCTGGTGGGTATTACCCAGATGACTGTCTCGACACTGATTAAGCAGAAAAAAAGGCTTAAGCAACTTCTGTGAAAGCTGGTGAGAATCAGATGAGCTGTGCAATGGCTGCCAAACCAGAACAGGATTGCCTTCCTATAGAATCTACAGAACAATTCTAAAGAGGAACACGAAACATTTATGTGAAGACCTTTAACTTTTAAAATATAAAAAAAATGTTTTTTCTTATCCTTAACATCATAGAGAAATCTTAAGTGGACATGTGCTTGATTGAATTTTGACCCATTCCTGCGGGAATGGAAGCAGGATGGAAAGTCCTGCTCCCTCGTCCGCTCCGCTGAGGGTACATGCCATCTCCACCCCTTCGCAGTGCAGCCCTCCACTGCCTCTGAGCAGACGGGCTCATGCTGCGCACTATTAGGAGTCTCCCATTTCTTCCTCCAGGTCCTCCTCTTGCTCTGGGGCGCACCGATGGTCTGGGTCCCCTTATGGGAAGAAGAAAGACCCCGTGCCATCTGCACCCCTTTGGATGCCCACGAGACTGATGCCGCCATGTGGACTGACTCGGCCTGCACGCTCCTTTGTCAGCCCCACCCCAGCCGCGCACTCAGTCATCACTGTGGCGTCCTGTGTTGGAGGTGTGGCTACTTGGCTTGCAGAACCAATCAATACCGCAGTCCCTTTGCTCACTCCTCCCATATGCTCTATGGTACAGGCATCACTCACCTGTACCGCCACGTCAGTGCAGCTGGAGAATCCAGTGTCACGCCTCCTCAGCCATTGTGTTATAGCCCTTAGGGGCGCGCCAACTTTCCTCTCCAGCCACTCAAGCATTTTATGGAGCAGTCCTCCAGCTCCCATACAGACAAACACAGGTTAGTCTCATCAATCAGCAGGAGGCCTGAACTTACCTTCTTCCACCTTGCCGACCGTGAGTCCTGCAGCTCCTGCTCCTTTTCCACCAGCACCTTTGGGTTTTCATCAGGTTTGGGGTGGAGGCTTGTCGCTCCCGCTTGTACTCCTTTACCTGCGGGAAAACGACACACATCCTCCACTTCGTTCCTCCACCACCCCCTCTTCACCAGGAAAAGCCATGTCAGGCAGATCATCCGGGCGCTGGTCTTCCGCTGGTTGTCCTGCAAAAAAAATGGGGGCCAGACCTACTTCGCTTGTACTCAAGCTCACCCCACCATTGTGCTATGGATCGCTGCCCCAAGGCCATCGATGCAGATCTGTGCCCTCGGCACCCGCAAGGAAGGCCCGTGGAATCACTGTATAACAGCCCCAGGGCCAATCCTCCCTGGGCCCGGCACCTACCTCGTAGCTGATCTCGTCCTCCGGACTACCTACTGTCTGGGTGGCCTCTCTTTGGGGCACGCCAACCCCAGGTTGTTCTCCGACGGTGGGCAGGTGGCCGGCCCACAACCTTGGAGTTCGCCCGGCCTTTTTTCTCCCAATACTGGCTCTGACGGGATTATGGAGCCTCTGGAGTGTTCTGGCCTTCCTGCGCGTGCCTCGTGCTGCTGTGCCGGGTCACCACACAAAAAAATGTGCAGGTCCTTGCCCAAAGGACGGACAAGAATCCTGCCAACTACACCAGTGTGGCAAAGGCGCTTTATTGGCGCCGACCTGACACAGACTGACACCAGAGGCACAGGTAAAATAAACAAACTATTTTTTCTTCAGCCGTGGGACACGTCTTCCCTGTGTCCCACAGGCCCTACACAGTCCCCAAAACGCACAAAGAAAAATCACCCTAAATCACACTCTTTGTCTTCCTTCACTACTACTACTACTACTACTACTACTACTACTACTACTACTACTACTACTACTACTACTACTCCTCCTCCTCCTCCTCCTCCTCCTCCTCCTCCTCCTCCTCCTCCCAGGCAGCTTCATCCTTCTCCTCCCAACTCTGGAACACTGAGTAGTGACTGCAGGCTACTTTTATAGCCCACCCGGAAATTCTGCATGTGCTCGTTGACCTACTTCCGGCTGCACTTCTGGGTGTGGCTGCGCTCCCGGTCAGATGGGCTCATTAAGCCGTGCAGCTCTACGCAGCTCCCCTGGCGGAGGCCACGGAGCCCAACCAGGATGAACTCTGGTGTTCCATGAAAGTGACTCCGACGCAACCCAGGGGGGCTACCAACAAAGGTTCCGAGGGAGGTAGCTTGGCTCCCATGGCTGCTCCCCTGGATCCAGTGACAAAGGGGCGTCCCGGCCGGGCATGAGTCCTGGCCGTCCGCCACACTATCTATCTATCTATCTATCTATCTATCTATCTATCTATCTATCTATCTATCTATCTATCTATCTATCTATCTATCTAAAGCCCCAAACGAACTGACTAGCTAAAGTGTATAATGTGATGAAGAAATCAACAGCTTGACGTTAAAAGCTTCAATCTTCAACATGATTGCTGACTGACACCTCTGGTACCTTCTGGCATATCACACTCAACTGTTTCACTGCTTTCATTTTTCCAAAGTTGGCAGGGATCTTTGTAGTTGGTTAAGCTTTTACTTTCACTGGTTTCTACTGAAAAGAGCAGTTCATCATTAATGCAAGCAGACAAAAGTTTACAACAGCACATAACCTGTAAATAATACACATCCCCTTTTGTAGCACATCAGGGAGTTTGTCAAATGGTGCCGTCTCTGTGACAGGGGCTTATTGTTTAAGATGATGTTAATTAATAATTCAGGACTGTGAACAAGACAAAGTACATCATTTAGTATGACATCATGCACCTGACACAAATTACCATATCATCATTTTGAAATCCAGAACATTGTCTTTTCAAAGTAATAATCTTCTAGAAAGTGTTTTAATCTTTTACATTTTTAGTATTTGACAGCAGAGCTTTGTAATCAAAAGGATCTGGGTTAAATAAAAAAATTCTGTCATACAAAATGGGGACACTCTGGGAATGGTGTATACTCAGACAGAACTAGGGGACTTAAAAGACAATCCTAGTTATTGTGACAAAGTTTTTTCTAAGAAACCTTATACTGTAATTGTAGTTAAAATTGTTTTTACGAATATGCCTAAAACTAGGCTCTGTTTAAAAAAATAGATTACCCAGTATTTGAGCTTCAAAGTAGAGAAGCCAAGAGAGGGTGTGCAATATAATTAGTTTAATGAAATGTGAATTTCCCCTTGGGATTAATAAAGTATCTATCTATCTATCTATCTATCTATCTATCTATCTATCTATCTATCTATCTATCTATCTATCTATCTATCTATCTATCTATCTATCTATCTATCTATCTATCTATCTATCTATCTATCTATCTATCTCAATCCACTGCCATGCTGTCAGGTTCTTTGGCAGCCCTACACTGGGCCTTTCTGAGCCTGGTGTTGGTGTGTATGTTACAGTGCACTGGGGTACACTGGTGTCCCATCCAGGACAGGTTTCTGCCTTGCACATATTGGTCCTGGGGCTGACCTTGATCCTCCACTGCTTCATACCAGGAAAACAAAGAGGTCTAAGTATAATAAGGGGAGAAAAAAACAAAAAATCAAGTTAGAGAAGAAGACAGCGAGGCAGAAGAGGATGATTGAGCCAGTGCAGTGGAGAGGAGGCGAGGCAGTCAGGAGTAGGGAATCCATTCCCGGACGGGTTTATCCATTCCCGGGAATTTGGGAATCCCGCATTTCATTCCCGGGAATCCCGGGCTCCCGGGCATGACACAGTGCACAGGCATCTCACATGTGAACGGTTTTAGAATGACTTACACTTATTTTTAATAAACTACTGCAATATGTTGACACAAATAAAAGACTAACCTTATCTACAAGCAGTTCATGCTGTCATATAAGTACATGTATCTTTAGTTGTGGTAATAAGAGCGTAGCAAGCACAATGTCCTCACAGGTGGTGCAGTGGTAGTGCTGCTGCTTTGCTGTAAGGAGACTGTGGAAGATTGTGGGTTCACTTCCCGGTTCCTCCCTGTTTGGATAGCGCTTTGAGTACTGAGAAAAGCACTATATAAATGTAATTTATTATTTTTATTAACGTGTCCGGTGTGCGGTCATCCAGGCAAGAACGCACCTTCGTGCAGAAGTACACTAGCCTCTAAGAAAGCACACTCTGCCTCCACTGAAGTAGGCGGCACAATCACCAGATACTGATATGTTTGTTCTAAACAACGCCTGCGCTTGCCGTTTCAGCTTTTACTGATGCATCCAGTTTCTTGTCATCATTCTGTGATGGCAAGTTTCTTGGCACAGATAATGCAGATGCAACAGACTGATGCATTGCAATTTCAAGTTGCTGTTCAAAGCTGTTGTCAGATGAAGTGCAAGCTGCAGCAATGGTGCCACCTTAAGTATTTTCAACTATAACTGTTATTTCTTGATCGATTTTTACATGCTATATACAGTAAGCGAGTTTGGCCGTTCCAGTTTTCCCAGGAATTACAGCAGTTTAATTCCCGGGAATGAAAAATGTCTGGGAATCCCGGGCTCCCGATGGATTCCCTAGTCAGGAGGCCCTGCAGGGAGTGAGAGAAGCAGTGCTCCAGGGGCTGGTTGCTTCTGTTGAGTATTAGGAGCAGGAGTGGCCAAAAGGTTCAAAGATTATCCTGGGATGAGAGTCAGAAGTTTGGCATCAAGTGCTTCCTGGTCATCTGAACTTAGTTAGCTACTGGTGGATTTCTTTTAAATCTTTGCTTTCTGATCTTCGACTATGTGTTTGATTTCTGTTTTGGCTTTGACATTTAGTAATTAGCATTGAATTCTTGTTAATTTCACTTCATTTATAGACTATGTCTACTAGTTATTAGTTCTAACTACTACTTCTTTTAATCTGCAGAGTGCCTCTATAGACAGAACAAGATGACCTAATATGTCATGTGACAACAACAGGCATAGGCATATGTAAACCATTATGAACTCAAGCTTCCTCCAAGACAAAGTATATGTGAGAGCTTTTAAAACTAACCAAGGAGCAGGCCAGAATCCTATCTGGTCTGCCCAGCAAGGGCTTACCTGACTTCAGTCAGGCCTCTGAGGCTACATGCTGGCTTCAACTGGAGCAGCCCCACAAATGGAGAACTGGCAAAACAACTATAAATATCCAAATATGTATCAAAAAACCTACAAGAGTAGGGATAGCTATAAACATTTGGCTTGTATTAAAGGGCAAATGGAGAATCTTTTATAAGTCAAAAAATAGAAAAATACAAAGAAATGCACAAAAGAGCAAAAAGAGGCACAATAGACTTGCCTAAACGTCAATCTTAAGCTAATGAGCCCCAAAACAATTTTCACTTGAGTAAAATGACAAAGTGCAGGGATGAGATTGGCAACTTCAGTTCATCTAAAAGTCATGTAAGGTGATTTGAGCTTAACATGACTATGTTGTTAAAGTAGTGTCCACACTTTGCTAAATAATAAAAGAAAGGCAAGGCAAGAAAATTTCGTTTTTGAGTGATATGTATGATTCCGGTTAAGAAACAAGTTTTGTTAGTACTTCAAGTTTTGCTATTACCCTAAAGTTTGAAGAACAAACGTTTGACCTTTAATGTTAATGACTTTGGAAATGTGTCAAACTAAAAGTAGTGGGAGTTAAGGGTGTTGTATGTAGATGGGTGCAAAATTGACTTAGACACAGGAAGCAGAGAGTTATGTTGTGAGAAATCTTATCAGAATTGGATGAAGTTAAGAGTGGTGTCCCACAGGGGTCAATGCTAGGGCCTCTGATATCTTTAATATATAGAAATGATTTTGATAGGAATATAAATAAGAAGATGGTTAAGTTTGCAAATGATATCAAGTTAGGAGGACTGGCCTATAATCTAGAATCTGTTGAATCTTGGACAGTATACAGGCTTGGGCAGACATAAAAAAGATAAAAATTTTAGAAAGTGAAAATGTTAGGTTTGAGTACACAATGGGAGGTCTAAAAATGGAAAGTATCCCTTATGAGAGGGATTTAGGAGTCATAGTGGACTCTACACTGTCAACTTCCAGAGAGTGTTCAGAAGCCATTAAGAAAGCTAACAGAATGTTAGGTTGTACAGCTACGCTTTATAACACTATGATGAGACCTCATCTGGAGTACTGTGTGTAGTTTTGGTTTCTGGGCTTCAAAAAAAACATAGCAGTGAAAGAAAAGCCCAAAGAAGAGCAACATGGCTGATTCCAGGACTACAGGGGATGAGTTATGAGGAGAGATTAAAAGACCTTAGCCTTTCTAGTTTAAGCAAAAGACGATTAAGAGGAGACATGAATGAAGTTTTTAAAATTATGAAGTGGAATAGTACATTGGATCAAGAATGCTATTTTAAAATGAGTTAATCAAGAACATGGGGACATACAGTATAAGAAACTTGTTAAGGGTAAATTTTGCACAGACATTAGGATGTTTTCCTTCACACAGAGAGCCATATACACATGGAATAAGAGACCAAGTAGTGTGGAAGACAGTAGGACTTTAGGGACATTCAAAATTTGACTTGATGTTATTTTGAAGGAATGAAGTAGATAGAAATGAGACCAGCTATGTTATATGGGTTGGAGATGGTGGCACTGACCAGAAATCAGGGGAAAGAGCTGGAGGTGGCAGAGTTAATGATAATAAGATTTGCATTGGCTGTGATGAGGATGGACAGGATTAGAAACAAGTACATTAGAGGGTCAGCTCAGGTTGGATGGTTTGGAGACAAAATCAGAGAGGTGAGATTGCATTGGTTTGGACGTGTGCAGAGGAAAGATGCTGGGTATACAGTCATCCCTCACCTATCGCAGGGGTTACGTTCCATTAATATGCAGGGTTCATCCAGGGTGGTGCTCCTCAACTCTTTAACCTTATCTTGTCTCCTTTTTACAATATATTTATATTTCTTAATATTTCTAAAGCTTAGAATTTATTTTTTATTCTATTCTTCTTATGAAGCACACTCTCTGAATTTATCAACTAAGCATTTCACTACATATTGTACTGTGTATAACTGTATGCACCAAATAAAATGTGATTTGATTTATGTAAATGTTTTAGTGAAACAATTTGTACATTCTCTCAGTCAGTACAATCTCTGTGTTTTTGTTTGTCTTTTCTGCATAAACATCACATATCTACTTGGGGGCTGTTTGGACTTTTGGTTGAGCTGTTCCAAACCCCTTTGTTCATGCCGCACTGGTTCAACAAATCCTAAGGGCCTGAAGTGACTGTACCTCTTTTCTGTATATTTTTCTTGCTCTCATCACCTGTGTATACATTCATAAAAATAATGGTTCTTTAATGATAATTTATGGTTCGTTACTGGGTTTTGTGGTTCCCAGTACAACTATTGCTTGGCAAAGCACCATTTAATTCTGTGAAGTGTTCTTTGCATATGAAGCTGGTTCTTTCTGCATTGAAAAACTGTTTAATATGTAGAAAAAAATTGAAATCATTAATGTAGACTACTTAACAGATTAAGAAAACCTGGACTTAGTCTGTGTTACTGTATTATAATAATAAAAATAATAATAATAATATTAATTAATTACATTTATACAGTATAGCACTTTTCTCACTACTCAAAGCATTTAGACAGAGGGGAACCACTTCAACCACCACCGATGTGTAGCACCCACCTGGATGCAGTGAAAATCCTTTTAAAATCAGGACCCAGTGGTATTTCACGAATCTCTTACCATCTATTCACTGTACTGAGTCTGTTACAGATGTAAATAAATAAATGGTTCTTTCTGGAACCATCAAGTGGGTGGGTCTTTTGAGACCACAAAATGGTTCCCTCTGAAGAACCACCCTGCAACTTTATTTTTAAGTGTAAGTGGCATGAATATATATACTAATATCTATTTTTATGTTCATTTTAAGTTTTTATTTTATTGTATTTTTCATCAATATATATGTTATATTTATGTCTATTGCTCCTTTTGTTTTCCTCTTTTAACTTTTTTTGATCTAGCAATATTTGTTTGGTGTCTTGGAATTGTGGAATATACTGTATCTGCTTGTTTATCTTCTAATTTATTTTTTCATTTGTATTGTCCTTTGCCATCTCCTATTTATGTATGTGCAAGCAACTAGTGCTGTTTATGCTTTTGTCATTATATATGACAGTTTTTTGCATAATTTGTCTACTTGACATGCCTGCTCCTTTGCCAACTAATCACTACTGTAGTTTATCCTGTGTTTGGTTGTATCAGAGTTGAATTGGTCTACATTTTTAAAATATTTGGAGGAAATGGTTTAAAAGACACTGAAGGCATGTATTTGGCAGTGAAAGACACAATTTGGAACATATTGTTCTAAGCATACAACGTTTCTACTATTGCAAACTTTCATTATTTAGTACCATCCCAGCTATCAAGTGTAGCTTTGGCAGTATTGTGTTATGATGATCCTGAATGGCTAAGCCTGGGATATTCACCAGGACTCAAAAAATTTTTCCTCAGGACAAGGTCTAAAAAACATAATTTAAGAAAAAATTTGTTTCTTTCAACACACAATCATTACTCTTGTCTTAATACAAAATTGCCATTTGTGTATAAAATTTAAAAATAGCACCTGTTGAGATGCCTCCACTAAGCATAACTGTGGAGAGTGATTAACTGTATTGTAAAAATGTTTGTTTTTCATTTTACTGGTGTATGTTCTAAACTGCTCACTGCTGGCACTAATAGATGTCCTCAGCTTTAGCATTTAAAATAGCCTGTACACTTTTGCAAGATATATGCTATGTACTATAGAAACATTACAGTAGGTCAGAAGTTTAAAAAAAGTAATTGCTAAGTGCTTGTGGACAAGTTGCCCTGTCCATTTCAATGTAGTTCACCAGATTTGCCTGTCCTTGAGCCTACAATGGACTGGCACTTCATGCAGGGTTTTGTTTCTGTCTTGTGTCTAATGTTGCTGGAATAGATTGACATATGCAGCCCTGTATTGGAAATATCAGGGCGGAAAATGAATGAATTAGTAAGTAATCCTCAAGCATCGTCTGGAAAAACATTAGACAATAAACCATGGGATACAATGAAAAGCTTAAGCCAAAGAAAAAGACAAACATACAGGCACAAAGTGAACAAACAATCCATACTAATGGCCATGCCTCTCCCCTGAAACATTCTGGTATTTATGCTTTGAACATGGAGTCCTTATCTCACCCCTCCTGTAAGTCAGTTTAAGCAGTGCCTACCTGATATGCCATTAGGGCAGACATCTTGTGAAATGCCAAAGTAAGCAGGTCAAAATGTGGCAGGACATAAAACTCTGTTTTATTAAGTGATGTTCACTTTAATTAAAACAATGAAAATGCTGCTTAACTCTCAGGGAGTGCAAATAATGTTTGACCTGAGCTCTGTCTTCCAGTCTGTCTATAACACTGCAGAATTCAGCTTCAGAGGTTTAGGAACATGTTGGACATCAGCCTGATCCATTTTATGTTGTTTTTTCAAGTTACATTATTTTTTACTTTATTCTTTGCAACTCCATCATTATTTAATTTTTTTCCATTGTTTAAAGTAATAAAAATAGAAGCCGTGCTATTTCTGGTGGCCTGTCCAAGAAAACATACAGGCAGACAGGCAGCCTCATAATTTCTATGAAAATCCAACTAGAAAAACGTCTTAGTTATGCCTCTGTGAGATGCTTCTGGGTACAGACTTTAAAAGGAACCTCTGGTCCACAGTCAACTGAGTTAGGAGAAATGCATAGACAGTGGCTCACATAGCAGAGAAAAGAAAAGGGGGAGAAAATGTGTGTTTATTGGAGCAAATGAAAACTGTGTTGACAGCTAAGAGGGACTTGTCTAGCTAGTCAACCCCATAAAGAGTTTGAAGTCTTAACTCCTTATGTTTATCATCCAGTAATCATCTTGCCACATTAACCCTCCTGTGTATTCCTATATGGATCCATCAACAAATTCTTATTTGACTCAGCTAGTTGTGTTCTGGGACAGGAGCTTTATTAAGAGAGACCCTGTCAATCACAGCACCATGCTTCAAGTGATTCTCAGTGCATGATGTCATGCTGTTGCTGTTTTAAAAAAGAGGGCTGTATGCTTACAAAAGAATCCAATCTTTAAGACCACTTATACCAAAAGTTCATAACAATCTTACTAATCAAGAAATTTTTAAAAAATCCAGGAAATACATTTTTTAATTTTATTTTGACTTTTAATTTTGGTTAGATTAGGGTAGGTTTTTGTTTTGGAAAATGATAATATAGACACCCTATGTAATAGGACTCATGACTGGCTCTTGACTATTCTTTTCGAAAATCTCTTTCAAGAAAATTTTTTATTATCTTTGCTGTATTGTAAATATATCTATCTATCTATTATAAAAAGAAATCCTGTCCCCTGTGCTGATAGTCTACGATACGTGATCTTTCTCGGAAGATATTTTAAAGACCCACGAGACGAAAGAGACCTGCCACGGTGCGTCTCATGGGAACATAGAACGAGAGTCTTGCAAGACACACCCTACTTACAAGCAATATCAAAAAAAACAAATCAGTAGCGTAAAGGCAGTCATGCAGCACACACAGCTCCAGGGCTCTCAGTGCATATAAAGTGTACAAGGTCAATACGGTAGAAATGAAATGAATAGGATAGAAATGAAATGTCGACGATTAAAAGAAGAAGAAAGAAAAGCGCGGAGAAAAGAGACTCAAATGCGTTGGACAGAAAAAAGAGCAAAAAAGAATAATCGAGGTGCAAATTCAGAAAATAAGGAAAGTAATTATCAGCCCAGAACAAGTGGAATTGAAAAAAAAGCACGTCCAATCCGGCTCAGAATTAAATGACAGTGTGTAAAAGACAAAGTAGAACTTCATAGAGACGTTTACAAATGTTGGCGCTAAACACATGCAGAGCAGGTTAGAGACTATGAAACCAGGGAACTTAGAAAGGCTCAAAGAAAAAAAAAAAAACGTTGGCGCTATACACATGTGGAGAAAGTTAAAGGATAAGAAAGTAGGAAAATTAGAAAATATTAAAAAGTAAAGATCGCAGTAGCGCACCAGTCTAACTTTTGTTTTGCACAATAATTACTACACTATTGCACCTTAACACCTAATTCTACTTTATTCATATAATTTTACTTATTTATTATGTTCTACTATACTGTTATCTTTCGATCTATGACTTTTTGTTAATCTAACTGATATTCTTCTAACTTTGCACAGTTTTTGATAAGCGGATCAGCATGCATTTCACTGCGTGTTGTCCTGTATAACCATGCATGTGACAAATAAAGAATCTTGAGAATTTCAAAAACGGAGTTTACCACACATGCATTTATTGGTTACTTTGTTAATGTATATATATTTATCTGACTGCTTATTTAAAAACCTAAATTTACCCCAGGAGTCAAAAACGTTCTGTCTAGCCCTTGTACAAAAACCTAGACAAAAGCTGGGGTATCACCTTGGTAAACCCATGGACTTTTGGAACTGGGAGAGGAAAATAGCACGACTTTACAGACAGGAGTCCAATGCAGAACTCTACTTACTTTGTTACTTTGTAAAAAAAAATTATTAAATGCTGATGATGTAGATCGTTTTATCTATGATGAAATTCCAAACAGAGAAACTTATCCTGACCTCAATAAAAAGATTCAGCATATTGGGACTCGCAAGATTACAAATATTGTTTTTACAGAAGTTCTGAAATAAAAGTGAAACTAATGAAAGAACAACATTCAAAGAAAAAACAATCTTAAAAGTGTGTATCCGGAAAACCAAATACGGGGGTTTGCGAGCAAAGCGAGCAGGGGGCGAAGCCCCCTAGTACTGTATATAATACTAAAATATAGTTTATAAATGGTTTTGACTGAATGTTGGTCTTCAATAATCTACCAGAAAAGCTACTATGCACTGTAACTCATGTTCTACATTGGAACTGTTTTGAGGGATGTGACTCCATTCTTCCACAAGACATTCCCTCATTTGGTGCTTTGAAGATGGTGTTGCAAAATGTTGTCTGAAAGATTATTCCAGAATTAAATCTGCTGTCTCAGCCAACCATGGTATATGGTTTATGTTGTTGGCATGGTCTTCAAACATTCATTGATCACATATTCTCTAAGGAAGAGGGCTTTGTTATCCTGGAAAATTTCACTGTTATTTATAAATGAATTGATTTGTATTCATCTCCACTAATCTTGCCATCTAAGTGTCTTTGCATGAACCTAAACAATACTAGGGAAATGCAATCAACACTAAAACAAAACCTTCAAAAATCTGTCTTGTAGGAAACAAACATTTTGGCCTGTAGACAATGCTCATTTGTGTTCTGCCATGGAAACCTGCACAGAAAAGAAGTTTAAAGAGACAGGAAGTTGGATCATACATCTAAATGCAAAAAAAGGTTGTAACAAGAATGTCAGAGTAGCCGTTGTCAAAGCCTAAACACTAATGAAATGAAAATTGAAGTCAGAGGGGATGGCATTAATAGTAAAACATGGATTTCATGAAAATAACATACACAAAAGTATTTTGTTTCATCTGAAATCTTAGTTGACAGCTTTGATACTGTCTCACTTGGGATGTATTGTTGCTCACCTTCTGGAACCATGCACCTAGCAATGGACAATTGTGTCCAGGCTACAGCATCGTAAAATGGTCGATTCCACCAGAAAACAAAATCATGACCTAGTTAACATTCAACAGAACAAAAGTAAAAATTGACTTTAATAACTACACTTTAAAGAAAGAAAATAATGAAGTGAATTCATTCTCCAGTGTTAAAAATCTCAAAAAAACCAAGGTGGTGACGTTGGAAGAAAAATGTATCAAATGAAATTGCGTATATCTTAACAGCTGAGAAAATGGTGAAGGATGACTTACCTGACTAAGAAACCTTTTCCTGCTGGTTACTAGACCACTCTTCTTTACAACATTACAAAAGTGTAATTTTAGGTCATGAAGCTGGACCAGTGTATACCTCTTTGTGAATCCTGACTTGCTGGCCAGTTTTTGGTACCTCTTGAATTGATACACAGATATCACAGTCAAGGAGCTGGAGCTTTAGTCTACAGTTATCGCTAGCTATTGATGCCTTTCTTCCAGTTGTCCTTGCCCAGGGGCGGAATGGCCATTAGGGCATTTGGTCTGGTTATGGGCCAGCCATTTTATTAAATACATTTTATGTACTGGATACTGTTTGACATTAAAATTAATTTTCTAAACTACTAAACACTTTCTGTCCGGTACTGTGATTTATATAGTCCTATATAATATACTGTATTACGTCATAAGTTGTTTTAGTTGTCAGTACACAACGTTGCAGCAAAAAATTTGGTCAAAACTGCCTTTTTCCGATTTCTGTTCTGATACCGCTACATTTCGGTTAGCATATACATTATTGCAATTTATTTTATCTTGTATCTAGTATTTAAATACTTTGGTAATAATAATTAGTTTAGAATATGTATTATGCATTTTATTGTTCTCTGGTCGTTGGCATGAGCAATAAGTGGTTTTCAGCTGCAATTATTAGTATGATGAAATAAAATTATAAAGCACAGGATAGGTATTCTTTATATTAGGGATGGAACATTTATAGTTTATCATTAAGTTAGTGGAATATTTCAATCATGTGAGGTTTTCGTTATAACCTTGGTTATAATTTATTCCACTGCAAATGAGCAGCTACTAGCCTACTAGGGTACTGGCACTTGGACATGACATTGACATTTGACATGTACTCTAATAAAGTGTAAGCCATTTTACTATTTTTCATTAAATTTTATTTCTAAGTATGTCGTCAAATTTTAAGTTGTGTCTAAACAACAGTGTACAGATTAAGTTTGGCAACAGTTTAGATATAGTTCATATCATAGGCTCACAGCAAGTGAAAAGCCACGTACTCATCACAAATTTTAAGAAAATTACAATGAAAAATGGGCTGAGTGGGTCGACCTCGTCACCTCACTCGTTGAAGGATGCCCGGGCCCATTTTGAGACCCAGTCTGCTCCTGTCCATGCCACCTTCATCCTTCCCAATGTTCTGCATGAAATATCAGTAGATCAGTCAGTTAATCTTTTGCCAGTTGTGCCTCAGTAATGAGCTCATCCACTTTGCTTTGTGCCATAATAGCCAACTGGGACTGTCCAGCAGTTTAATATGTTAATTATCTCAAGGTGGAGAACCTGCCTTCAATATCATTTGAAGCCTTTACCCATTTTCTTTATTTTGTCAATAAGATATATAAACATAGAGACAATTACTTTAAAAAGTGACATCTCAGAATAATATTAAAATACAAAGCTTACTTTTCTCAAAAACCTGAGTGTTTGCTTGAGGTGCCAGAAGTGACAGGTCTGTTGAGAAACATATTAGCCTACAACCTCATATCCTGCAGGATTAAAGATAATTACTTTACCACAATCCATGCATAAGAAATAAACCATGTGTTTGTGCATGCAGTGTTTGGATGGGTGGTACGCTTAATATATGGTTCAGTCATGATGTATTGCATTTCTTTGGCAATTGTACAGTCTCATGCTGAACAGAACTATAGTTTGATGGTAAAAACAGATTATACACAGATGCCATCATTACTTAGCAATGAATACCTCTCTGTTAATGGGGTATTCATCTGATTTCCTTCGTTACAAACAGTCCTTTTCTTCTCATCCTCATTGCCTGTTTTCTACTAATAATAAATTCAATACTGCATTCTTTTTACACTTCTGCACAGAGGTCTATTTTGAGCCTTTCTCCTTGCTTCATTAAGTGGTCACCAAGGCCAGCTTTACCAGGCACAGCTTCAATACTGCACTGTTTGGGTATTGTAACTCTGTTTTGGGAAATGTTACATATTGCAGTTCTATTCAAAAGTAAAATGCTCTAGTTCTTCAAAAAAATAAAGATGTTATAAAAATAAATGGTCTGTAGGTAAGTAGTAGGTAGTGTCTATGCATAAATAATAATTGTAAATGATCCGGGAATCATGAAATGCTCCTAGACCAGTAAATCCTAACCTTTTCTATGCCCTGTACCCCAAGAAAATGTTTATGTTTACACCCCCTACATAATGAAAATCAGATCTGAAGATGCAAAATTCAAATTTCCAACTTTTAAGCCACTAACTGAACCACATACAGTACTGTAGATGAACTAATTAAACTAAAAAATAATCTTTTAACTTTATAAATCTCAATAGTCTTGTAAATGTGTCCCTTGTGAGGTTTAGACTCTTGATTGATGAATCAGAGGGTTGGGGTATCCCGCAAAGCATCAATCAAGGACACACAATCAACAATCGAGGGGTTTGGGGGATTGGAGACCCCTGTGAAGCACTGGGTACTGACGTGCCACTAAGCAATGAAACACAGTCAATGAGCTTTGTCCCCCAATAACACCTGCACTGTAGTTCCAAAACAGATGCGGTGCACAGCAAAAATTGCTGCGCTACCTGCCACAACAGCCAGCAGGAATGATGGGCTGAGTATAAGCAGCAGGTGTTGCATCCAATTCAGTCCCCCTTGTGCCCCCTGGCAAAAATGTCAAACAAACCTCCAAATCAGTACAGCACACTACAAGACACCAACAGCACAATAAAGTCAGACAACTATCCTCACTCAAGTTTGGTGAATCACAATAGTTGTCTTTCTTGCACCACCTGAAATGCTAACTTGCACCCTCAGGAGGTGTAGGCACCCCAGGTTAGGAAACCATGTCCTAGATGAATAAAAATAAATAACACAGTAAGAGACATATGGCAATATTTTCCACGATATGAAAAATCAAAATGATATTCTTATTGTTAATTATAAATCATGGTCATGAATCTGATATAAGCAACCAGTCAAACCCATCGTTTTCCAATGTTTAAAAAAATCTTTGTGGAATGATCTATAGCAGACTGCCATGTAAATTACACTTTAGTGATGCCACAGGAAACCACTCAACAGAAAATTTTACAATATAATACAATCAATTGTGCTTTAGAATAATATAAAATCAAGTACATTAACTTATACCATATTTATTATGTACATATATTAATGCAGAGTAAAATGAACAAGAAATTGAATTAAATGCACAACTTAAATAATATTTAATTTGAACCTAAACACAATGAAGTAAAGAAACTGCCCAGATAGGCAGATTGGTATACAGGGTGCCTTCATTTCTTTCTCTTCATCATCCAGCATGTGTAGGGCAAACAAGCTGTTAGCCGTCTTCACTTACAAATTTTGTTGAATGTGTCTGTGTGTGTGTGCATGCGTGTTTCTCCATGTGTACGTACAAATCAATTATGAGTCTCAAAAACTACTCATGCAAAAATGGTGGAAACTTATACGCCTGGTCCCATGACTAAATGTGGCAGACTTCAAATGCTCAGTTTAAATTAAATAAGTTCTACTGCAATTATCATTGAACATAAGTCAGACTGTTTTGAAGGATATGGGGATAGGTACTGGACCAAACTAAACTGAAAACAATAGGCCTGGAGCCTGCAATTGGGCAAACAAGGTGCTACTTGTGTAAGGAAGACAGGCCACCTTTTTCCAAAGTTACAGTTGTACACACACCTCAACTTCTTCTGTTTCTTCTCCTACTTTCGGCTACTCCCATTAGGGGTTGCCACAGTGGATTATCTTCTTCCATATCTTTCTGTCCTCTGCATCTTGCTCTGCCAAACTCATCACCTGCTTGTCCTCTCTCACCACATCCATAAACCTTCTCTTAGGAATTCCTCTTTTCCTCTTGCCTGGCAGCTCTATCCTTAACATCCTTCTCCCAATATACCCAGCATCTCTCCTCTGCACATGTCCAAACCAACGCAATCTCGCCTCTCTGACTTTGTCTCCCCACCTAAAAAATGTACACACATCTCAACATTCAGAGCAAATATTTTGGAAACCTCTAATTCTAAAATAGTCTGTCTTTTCTTGAGATGTAGTTATTAAGACGCTGACCACAACTCAATAAACGCAACATTTTCCAGCAAAAATTCTAATTTTAAGACATAAAAATCAATTTTGATTTCCCACAGACAGACACCATGTGCTAAAATCACCTTTTCTCAATGTTTTGAACATCATAGAATCAGAAACTAAGCTTAACTCGATACTGTATTTTTTTAGCCCATCACCAAACTTCCATTTACATGGAAGTAAATCATCTGCCTTTGCTTGGCAATTTGAAAAACTGTAAACCAGGATTAAAAAATTAAGAAGCCTGATGGTTTAGCCTGTACCAATGGGGTCACAGCAGGGGCTCATATTGTAATAAGAGCACTTTTCTCAAACAAGTCAAGTCAAGAGGCTTTTTTGTCATATCATCTATACGCCATATTGCAGCATACAGTGGGACAAAATAACATTCCCCGGGACTGTGGTGCAGCATTTAGATAAATACTAGAAACAGATATATACAGTAAATAGATAATAAATGATAGGTAAGTGAATTTATAGTATTAATTTGAAATAAATAAATAATAACAACAACTAATACAACATTGATTTCTATAGAACATTTTCATACAACAATGATGCTCAAAGTGCTTTACAAGATAAAAAAGAGAAAGTTACAAGAAAAGAAAAACTATTGAGATAAGATAATTAACGATTAAAATAAAACAGTAGTAACAAGTGTAATGACTGTACTGCATATAAATAAGCTACAAGGAGGAGCTCTGAGGGCAGGGGGCAGCACAAAGCTTTGAGTCTGGACTGCTAAGGCATAGAAGCTGTTGCAGAACCTGGCAGAACTGGTTCGGATACTACAGTACCTTCTGCCAAATGGAAGTGGAACAAAGATACCATTGGAGGATGGGAAGCAGGTCAAGTTACATTGTTATGATCCAGTACAGTATACAGTATCTGCCCATAAAAGACTGATCTAGAATTGTAGCTAGTAACTAAAAATGAGTGATGGAGATTAAAGTCAGATGCAAGGCAAAATCATTGAAGACAGTATCCGATGATCAAAAGAAAATGTAAGCTACTGGGTGGGCAAAAGGTAGAAGTTGACGTTCAAAGTCTAATGTCATATTCCTGAAATTGTTAATGTATTTATTTAAACACAAAGACGCCACATTCTTTTTTGATAATTATTTTGTTTTTGTCCCCTTTTAAGCCATTATGATGTCAGATGCTAAAGCATGCAGATTTAACCAGGATTGGCAGCTGCATCCACAGAAACCAGTGTGACGATAAAAAGCCATTGAGCTTTCATGAGTGCACTCTGAGCACAACATAAACAAAAGAAGGTTAAAAAATGAATATTTTCACAAATAATAAATGGGGCAGCATGTTGTGGAAGTTAGCAGTGCTTTCATCTTATGGATCCTTTGTTCTTGGTATGTGTTCTGCGCCCATTTGTTATCCACGTGGAAGTTACATATTTTTTAACCATATCTATATGGGTTTTCATCTTAGTACTCCTTCGTTTTTCTTGCCACATTACCAAAGATGTGCAGGTTACATTAAATGGAGACTCCAAATTGACCGTGAGTGGATATGCACAAGTAGTCCCTGTAATGCACTGACATCCTGTACGCAGTGTTACTGGGAGAGGCTCTTACCTGTCTAATACAAAATGTAAAAATGATGTGAAATGTTCACAAAATCAGAAACATAGAAAAGAATAATAAAAGATTGTTCTTTTCATACATTCTGCCCAATCCAACTGATAGTTTGTGTGGATAGCGCTTTGAGTACTGAGAAAAGCGCTATATAAATGTAATGAATTATTATTATTATTATTAGTTCTGAATTCTAGTGCACATTCATTTAATGCATTGTTCTACTCTATGGCCAGAAAGAGTGGCAACTGAAGGTACTTAGTTCATAGATGAAAGCTATATTTATCCATCCATCCATCCATTGTCCAACCCGCTGAATCCGAACACAGGGTCACGGGGGTCTGCTGGAGCCAATCCCAGCCAACACAGGGCACTAGGCAGGGAACCAATCCTGGGCAGGGTGCCAACCCACTGCAGAAGCTATATTTAAGTAAGAAATAAAACTTCAAATTAGTATCAAGTAAATGTGTCCATGCTATACAAGTACTAAAAGAATGGTAAATAATTAATATAGTATCTATCTATCTATCTATCTATCTATCTATCTATCTATCTATCTATCTATCTATCTATCTATCTATCTATCTATCTATCTATCTATCTATCTATCTATCTATAGTAACAAGTACTAAATGAAGTGGCAATGGCACTATGCAAAATAACATTCTCAAAACTATTAAATCCTACCAAGGGTCACCATAACACAGTGTGAGAAGATGTAGTCTATCCCAATATTGTCAGGCACTAGAAAGCAATCAGCTTTAGACAGGATGTCAGTTTGTCACAAAGGGCCATTCACACACACACACAGAGTTATTAAATGCCTTGTTAGTAATGCCACATTAACAAGGTTTCTTACAGAAAGGCTGCTTTTGGACTCAGTGGTTGGTGCTATGCTGAGTTGCATTTTCCATAGTCACCTTTTCCAGGTCAGACTCACAGGGCTCTCCTGACAGCAATGGGCAGTCCATCCTAATTTTCTGGCACTAATTAAACTCTTTGGGGAAAAGAACATGGAAATGATAACACATTAGATTAAATCTCACTCACACTTGTGCCTTGACATGGGGAGTGACATTCCATTTATTAAGTAGGTGACCAAGTAATTTGAGGATCTTTGTGGATATTCTGGAGAAAGACAAACTGTTCCATTTCAGTCAAAGATAAACAGGGTGAAGAATTAAGCAACAAGTTCCATTATTGTAGATGCTGACTGTCGGAGTAGTTATGGTTGTTCAAAATGGACTTTGCCCATCATGATGTTAGGCGGATGGATGACTCTAAGTTAGCCCAGTGTGACCAAGTTTGGCTGTAGTTTCCAGAAGTATCTAGATCAGGGTTATTTATTGCCTTTGGTTCTATACTAGGCTATATCTCCAAACAGTCCCATACTAGACAAGAAAAATGGCTGTGGAAAAGAGGTGGGTGAATATTCTACAGAGTAAATCTGATATAGTGTAATTAGGTACTCCAGTGGAAAGCATTCAAACTACAAGAGCCTATGACAGGATTGGTTTAATACCTTAATCTTCCTTAACTGCTTTCCCTTCTTCTTCTTCATCTTCTATTCATAGTTTTGGTAAGCTCTCAGCGCTTCTGTCAACATAGCTGGAAAATACTCTACTTAAAACATAGAAATCAAAAAAATAACTATCTTCTCATCCACCTTAAGGGTAAGTGTCTGCACTGCAAAAAATGAAATCTTAACAAGCCAGAAAACCTTGAAAAGAAATAATAGATCTTGTTTTTTTATTTTAAGAATAACTGACTTGAGTAGATTTGTATGTGTAAGATATATAATCTCATTTTTAGAAAATTTAACAAGTTAACAAGTTAAACTTTCTCACTGTATTGGCAGATAATTTTGCTTGATTCTAATACCTTTTTCTAATACCTTTTTCTAGGTATTAGATTCAAGCAAAATTATCTGCCAATATAGTGAGAAAGTTTAACTTGTTAACTTGTTAAATTTTCTAAAAATGAGATTATATATCTTACACATACAAATCTACTCAATTCAGTTATTCTTAAAATAAAAAAAACAAGATCTATTATTTCTTTTCAAGATTTTCTGGCTTGTTAAGATTTCATTTTTTGCAGTGTGTGTGTGCCTGTCATTCCAACAGATGGTGAATCACAAACATTTGTAGCAATAAAATGCACTGCATTTGTCATTTCAACAGATGGTGCATCCCACACATTAACACTGCTTTTTACAAATCCTATACCAAATGACATATAACAGACATATGCATTGTACTTGTCATTCCAACAGAAAGCGCATCATAAACATTTGTAGTAATGCATAGTATTACTACTAATATTTTTCAGGTGCCATCTCTTGAAACGAGAAATGCAATGTGTTTACATGCATTACAAAATATATTCCAATATATGGTGCCCTGGGGTCTATGTTGATTACTTATATTTCAACCCATCCCAGACGGGTAGTACAGCTAGTTAAATATTGAAGTGTTCTTCAAGTTGTGACCACTAATGGGTTTAGCAGCTCTCCAAACCCCAGACACAATTACACAAACACAGTCTCAGATTTAAACACAAGATGTTCTTATTTACAATGATACTTTGACCTTGTATTTGGCTTCCCAATACTCAAGTCAAGACACCACAGTACAACAATGAATTTTTCTCTCCTTCCACATCTCCCAGGCAGTTGCATCCACCTACTCCTGACTATGAGTCCTGAGTCAGGAAAACCAGCTTCTTTTATGTCACACCCAGAAGTGTTGCCAATGCCACAGCCTTGAATGTCAGAAGCACCTCTGGGTCTGGCAGAAGTGCTTCAAAGAAGGTGCAATATTCTGACTCAGCTCCCAGAGGTGGCACCCAAAAACCCCAACAGGGCTGTCCTATGAGATTGCAATTCCCAGGCTTGCCTGCTGGTATCCATATGGGAATTCCACTAGTGACATATTGCCATTGTGTACATGGGGAAAGAACATAGCCCCTGGAAACAGCCACCCACAGTCTTTCTGAGCAGGCCTCCCATCCTGGCAAGGAACCAGCCACTGGATTTATTAGAAATCTATAGCAGCTGGTAAACTATTTGCCTTTTGCACATGCATGCAGCATTCAAACTGTACAAAATCCAATTTTGGTGCATACAGGTAAGCAACACAACAAGCACCATGGAAAGCTACTCTTCTATGTCTGCCATGTGGGACATTGTTAGTCTTCTGTGAAGGGTGATTAATCAGAGAATGAAACATTGCAAAGTACAGGATTCATTCAGGTAATGGCTACTTAATAAGCAGAAACAAATGAGAGTGTGATCACAGTCCACATCTTCACTCATCCAACTTACAATGCCGAGGCTCTGTTTTCAGAATTACTGTATATGGCTCTGCACAAAATTTTCAGAAGTCTCTGTTTTCAAAGGTTGAAAATGCTTGGTTAGTGTACAGATGAAACAGAGACTAATGTCTGCTTTTTTAAATAAAAACATTGTAGTATGGATGAGGTCTAAGTGCCTGTGTAAGTACATCTACCTGCCCTCCCACCTTAATGACTACTCAATCCATAACAGAATCATATGTAAGGACTGATTTAAAACCGATAGACATGCAGTTCAGAGACAGAGACCACTGAATGGCAAATTAAAGTTTTTTTGTAACTTTGAATGTTAAATAATAATACCACACAAATTGGCATGAATGTACAGTATTCAGAATGGACCACCACCAACAAAATACCCAGCTTAAAGTGGTCCTGTTGTCAGAAGGTGACTTTTGATGAAGATGCCTAAAAAATGCTGACATGACCTTAGCACACTACCAGATGACTTACTGTCTGTCAGGTAACAGAGTACAAGAATGGTGCAGCAAGAGGCATATTGGAATGTAAAACTGTGCATGGAGAAAGGCAGCCAACAACTGAAATGAATTCCACTCTATAATAATAATTAATAATTCTTTGCATTTATAGTCAGTGAAAAGACAGAGGCTACAATTGCCATTCACTGAAGAATGCTGGTCACTGAAGAACTGGAAGAGAAACAAATGAACTGATGACATCCAGTTCTTGATGATTCAGACTTATAGGAGAATGGGGAACCAGCAAAAAACCCATAAGTCTATGGATTCACCTTGGCCAGTGTCAAAAAAGCAGGCTGGTATAGTCTGTGCAAGAGTGTGGTAGGTGTTTTCATGGAACAAATTGATAAGATTAAAGAAATATGTGAGTGCCACAGAATATCTGAGCTTCATTGCTGATCAGGCTCATGAGCTTTATAAGCAAGATAATGCTCAGTGCCACAAGACTAGGAAAGTCCTGAAACAATTCTATAAAAATGGCAGTGAATTCATCTTAATATAAACATGCAATCTTAATCCAATCAAGTAGCCAGTGTGAAATATGGAACAAGCTATTAGGAGTAGAGATCCACTAGCAGATAATTTGAGACCATTTTCTAGGATATTGGAGTGTTTGCGGTTCAAATACTAGGATTAAAACCAAAATGCTTGGAAGAAAAACCTATACAGACACAGGGGGAACATGCAAAGAACACAGAGACAATGGATAGGTGTGTGTTTGTAATGTAGATATGAGGCAGCAGTGCTGTCTTTCTGTAATCAGTGATGCTATTTTTATAGATTTTTATTCATGTAAACTATTCTTCAATTGTCTTGTTGAATGATACTTTTTACTATGGAGATTATCTGAATAAAGACACTTTTCAACTTAATTATAATAACAAATGCAAAAAATAAAGACTGTAACAAATGTGACTAATCATTAAATATTCCAACAAACATAATCAATCATTGAATATTCATTTTGTATAGTAGCATTAATAGTGTGTTTTTTTACAAGGCACTTTGCACAGCTAACAATATTTCAATGCAATATCAGATGTGCGCCGTTCTTCCTTGATAAACAGCATAATTGTACATGTAATGGAATCAATGAGGACAGAGAGCCACTTAAATAATACATTACTAATCAAAGTAAGAAAGTGTACTGAACGTTAGTGTTAGAGGGATTGGTATCTGAATTGAAAGTGTCCTAACCCTGAACTGGGAAGGAAAAAAAAAGAGGAGGACAGGGTCTTTTTTCGATGACCCAGATGGGGGAGATCTCTGAAGAATTCAGTTTATGTGGTTCTATCTGTCCTTTGAATATCAGATGCCACTCTCTGCCGGGGTTATTGAACAAAGGAAAAACAACACGTGTCAAAGATGGTGAGCTGTTTTTGAAGATCCTCTTGAGATGAGATAGAACCTTTTGTAACTCCTTTGTACAGTATAAGGAGCATCCCATTGGCAATAGGGAACAGGGACTAATGACTACAATTCAGATATGTTTGGAAATGTAAAATGTTTGTTATGTGATATATTTATATTGTGAATTGTCATTTTACTTATGCAAATCAAGATACTTATGATGCTTTAAGAAGCAAGGCTCTGTTTGGTTGTTATTTATGATGTAGGCATGATCAGCAGGTGTGGCCTTGATAATAATGAAAATCCATCCATCCATCCATTTTCCAACCCGTTGAATCCGAACACAGGGTCACGGGGGTCTGCTGGAGCCAATCCCAGCCAACACAGGGCACAAGGCAGGAACCAATCCTGGGCAGGGTGCCAACCCACCGCAGTAATAATGAAAATGCTTTTTTTATTTCAGGTAAAGACATAATCTGGACTGTCACAAATATACAGTAACAACTGAACAGCACAAACTTAGAAATCAATACACAAAATATATCACTAGAGGACTCCAAGAGAATGTTTGAAGTATACCTGATAGATTTTAAACATTAGGTGTCTAGGGAATCTCTACAAACTGTAGAAAGCAGTGTTCATAGCAGAACTGACAGTCAAGGGCCCGTGAAGGAGCTATGCAGATTTAGCCCAGCTCCAGAACAAAACTCTAAAACATGCTACAATGTAATACAGCACACTCTTAAAATTTAAGTTGCCAAAGAGGTTCTTCAGAGTGATGCCATAAGGTAACCATTTTTGGTTCCTAAAACAACAATCCACATGCAGGTTCCAGGGAGAACCTTTATTTACATAAGTCCATAACAGGTTCTATAAATAGCTATGAATTGATAATAATGGATTTATGAAATACTAGTGGATCACTGATTTTAAAAGACTTATTCTGCATACAACACCCAAGTTCAGATCTTCTTGGTCTGGTAATATCCTGATAGTCGATTATACATTAAAGATTTCTGTTTTGTCCATATATTAGGAATCTTTTCAAAGGCAAATACCCAATTTCCTATGTGGAGAACCCTTCAGAGAAGTGAATGGTTCTTTGTCAAGCGATGGTTCTATGAGGAAACACATAATCCACTAAAATGCCATTTCAGAACCATTAGTTTTAAGAGTGCAGGGTGAACTGAGAGTGCTGTTCATATTGAGGGGGTGGCACTCTCCACTTCATCCAGGTGAGCCTTCTTATTGCTGTTAAAGGTCAGACCTACCACACTGGTGCCAAACTTATCCAAATTGCCCAAACTGTTTAATTCAATTTCAGAGTTTCCTTAATGTTATTCTCCTTCATTTACTATGATGATGAAAAGAACAATACATTAACCAAATGATACTCTGTGATTCCATCTTTAAATATGGATTAAACCTTTTGGTCCTGTGAAAAAGTAAATACACCCCATGGAAATTGGTGATTTTTTCAGCTTGTTTGAACCGGCAAACAGTAGATCTTCAGACAAGCAATACCTACAGATAAAGGGGATATACTTGAACAAAAAGAAGGAAATTTTTTTCAATCATTTATTCAATAAATGTAATGGTCTGCTAGAGGGAAAAAAGTAGGTACGTACTTGGCCTCTGAAGCTGGTATTGTCTCCTTTACAACAAATGACTTCTTGTAGGTGTGTTGTGTTACTGCCCACCTTGCCCACCAGACTGAAATTTTGTCCATTCTTCCATGCAAAATTCCTCCAGTTTCAAGAGGTTTGTGGGTCTTCTTGCATGTGCTGTCCTTTTCAAATCACCCCATAACATTTCAATAGGATTCAAATCAGGGATTTGACTAGGCCAATCCTTAACCCTTAATTTCTCCTCTTTGAGCAATTCCTTGGTGAATTTGCTTTATGCTTCAGATCATTATAGTGATGTAGAATTTATAGTTGACTTGGTAACTGCAAGCTGCCAACACCCTGAGGTAGCAGAACTACCCCAAACCATAACATTTCCACCACCATCCTTCATAATGAGTATGGGTTTCCTTTCCTGAAATGTCTTCAGTTAGAACCAAACATGTCTACTGTTAACAGTGGCCAAACAACTCTATCTTTGATTCATCGGTCCCAGAATTCATAGCCTTTGGCTAGATGTTAAATTACAAACTGTAGTTGTGCTTGGATGTTCTTTTTGTACAGCAAAGACTTACCCGGCACTCATATTATGCATGTCAAATTTGTGCAATCACCAATTGTAGATGAATGCAGTTTGGCACCAAACGTTTGCAAGAGTTACCTGAAGATCCTATGATGAAATTTTGGAGTTCTTGGATACTTCTTTTAGCATCAAATAGTAAGCTGTTGGGTTGAATTTTCCAGGCCAGCCAGTCATGGACAGATTAGAAGTAGTTTGAAATGTACACCTGTTGTAGATGATTTTCCTTACATTGGAATGATTGATTTCAAAAAATCAGATGGTCTTTTTTAAATCCATTGCCAGACTGCTAGACATCCATAGCCTTCTTTCTATGGATCTTAGAAAGCACTCTGGGCATGATGACAATGCACACATCAATAGCAATAAGAACAGCAGACCCTCTAAATCTGCAGTTTAAGTAAAACAGGGTCAACCTGAATACTCCTTAAGGAGGCTCTAATCATTGACACCTAATCTGGAACCTCTGATTCTAATCTTGAGGATTTGGTGTGGTGATAAATGTAGGAGTGGATTTACTTTTTCCATGTGACAAATCTGCACTTTTGTAAATTAAGATTATGAGAATGAATACACCATGTCAAATTTATGTGTCATTTGTTCAGGTACACCAGTCACCTTATCTGGAGGCATTGCATGAAGATCTAATGTTTGCCTGTTTAAATTTGTTACAAAAGTCAACAATTTCCACTCCTCTTTCACATGACTGTAAGTGTTAACCCTCAATAGTAATAATAAACACATCAAAGAACAAATTTAACCTGTTGGGTACTGTTTAAAACAAGAAATCAAGACTATCTGCTCCGTATTTGCCACTTCCTGGGAACTTTGTCCCGCCCCTCCCAGGTGTGCGCCCTAGTTTCGCCACACCTTCACCTGGGGTGAAAACCAATAGCAGGCCGCGAGGTCGGGCGGGGTTTGGATCACGTGGACAGCAGGTAGCCGGGAAGAGTGAAAGGGGAGAAAAAAAATAAAGAAAAGGCGAACGAAAAGCACACCCCCACCCGAGCGGCGTCATGGTGTCACTGTGAAAGTGCTCTGTTTTTATTTCCTAGTCGAACCAGAAAGTCTGGAATTACATAAACGAACCTGTGGCCAGGTACACTTGGAGCGGGTCCTCCGCTTTTCCGCACTTCTTATGTGTTGCTTTTTTATATTTTTGTTGGGGATTTAACCTTTTTATATATCCTTTCACATACCCTCCCCTATACCTCGCCTGTCTTATCACTTGGCAAAAGGTGAACCCTTCGTGTTATATTTTCTCTTTTTTTTTTTTGTTTTGTTTCATCTGTGCTTCGAATTGTAGTTTACCCCTCCTGATGGCTTCGCACAGCGATACTCTGGTGGTTTTCTTTGGGGCAACAGCTGGTGCAAATGGGGCTAAACTGGGTTCGGATGAGAGGGAATTAATTCTCTTGGTGTGGCAAATTGTGGATCTTCAGAACAACAAGGTACGGATAATCTGAGCTGATTTCTCTTCATTCCCCCTAAAAGCGACAAGGGGGTCAGAAAGGCTCGTGTCGTCTTCTTTTCTGACACATTTCACTTAAGATTCTGCAAGTTTTCTCTAGTGCGGTTTTTCGGTGGTATCACAGGTGTAAATGTGTTTCCGGGAGTCGAGCTAATCAGATTTATTAATACGTCTGATTGTGACGGGCCGCACGCTTCGGCGGTGGAGTCAAATTAGAAGCCGGCGGCCGACTCGGAACTTTACCTCCGCGTGGGTTTGCTGTGCTGAATGACGCCCGCCGCCTTTATCGCCTTGCGGACTTAGTTGTGTTTATTTGAAAACTTGAGGCCTACCTCCAACATAAATGTATGACTTTTTTCCAGTTTGGGGAAACGCACAGGTGTCTTGTGAAGCCCGATAACTTGGAGCTAAGTGAACAGTGCAAGGAGGACACGGGCCTTTCGGTTGAGGAGCTGAGCCGAGCTGAACCTCTGGACAGGGTCCTACAGCAGGTGAGTCAAATTAAGGCTTCTTTCACAATCATTAATCGGTAGCAAGTGTTTTCTGCTATGGCTTATGCCGAATGATAACTTTAAAGCACGACAAAAACGCTCAGTACTGTAATAGAAGTGGTTGTCGGGAATGGCGTGTTGAATGAGCGTTCCGTACATCAGTGATTTAAAAAACTGATTTCAGTCACTGAAACTCGTGAAATTTGTAGGGTGTCGGGATGCTGATTGAATTGCTTATTGATGTAATTTTATAGTTTGTGTGATCGCTTCATCAATAAAGTTTGATTTTCTTTTTAAACGGTTAGAGTGCTACTCTTTGGTGATTCGAAAGTGGCCTCGAATGAGAGTGAATGGTTGCTTGTGTGAGTGTCCTGTCTAGTGGACATGCAAGTGTTCTCGGCTGATTAATGCAAGTTGCCCTCAGTGTCGAGAAGAGCAGATGTATGTGCTGATTAAAAACGTTTAAAGTTTTAAAGGCCCATTTTGTTTATATACGTCATAACCGTGTCAACTTATTTTGTTCCACAGGGCTTTGCCCATCTAGAACTCTTTATGACTGCGGCGGGTTGAAAGATGTGCAAGACTTTGTTCATTAATTACACCTTTAGAAATTGGTCCCTCTAGTCGGAATACATCCTGATAGACATGAACACAGGACAGGATTCTGACCTTACCACTTTAACACCCATAACTGTGAAGTAGGCCTAATACTGCAGAGATGTGAGTGACTCTAGCACTGTTTTGGAGAGGAAGACCGTTTCTGATGCAGACATACTGTATTGTCTGTCTATCGCTTAAAACACTTTTTAGCTTTTCAGTAAATCTGAACACTCTCCACATAGTAACATGTGCACTGCATTACATTTTTAAAGCAAAGGGGTCTTGTTATGCAATGAAGTCATGCTGTACTAATTTGCCCAGATTGATCTAGCCAAGCAGCCCTTCTAACACTGAAACAGCAATCTTATTGGCATCATATGCAGTTAGTTTTAATGGTTGATTTTTTTTCCTTCCTACACTGACATCTTTTTATTACTGTATTCTCTGTAAAAGCGCATATCAGACTTGCACAATGTTAATTTCAACTGTTTTTGTTGTTAGGAATTGAATGTCTTGTGTTGTATGGAGTAAATATCAGTTGTAATACTTGCTTTATTGGTCTCATCTGCTGTAGTGTAACTTTTCTGTAAAAGATTACAGTTTGATTTAGAATAGAATTGGTTATTTCAATAAGACAGGTTTTAGTAAATTTTCTAGATTTCACAGAGACACACATTTCTCATATGTAGTCAAGCAACAGCTTCACCAATAACTTGAGTACTGGCATTTCAGAATCTGTCCTTTAAGGGAAAATGATTCTAAGGCATATTTGAATTTGATACTTGCATTTCAACTTTAAATACAAACCGCTGTATATTTGTTGTTCCTTTTAGTGCCAGGCTGGATTTTTGCTTGATTTGTGCTTCTTTAGCAGGTGTGATATTAGGTGACCAAATATTTTGAGATATATATTTTTCTGTTTGGTAAAAAGGGTGCATACAGTTTAGGCAGCAATGTACATTCTCAGCCAGCACAAGTACAAGCCAGTTGCCGGTTTGTTTTTGTTATACTTTAAATTTATTAGTTGCTTTTGGGTTTTAAAATGGGGGGGGGGGGGGGGGGGGGGGGACAGAAGAGTTTCAAATTAAGTGAAACGTCTGATCAGCTGTAAATGTTTGTAAACGTAACTCACTAAGAACTTGAAAGCTGCTTTAAAAGGTGGATTTTAACTTTGCGATAAAATGTGGTGAGGCACTGGTGGTTGAGGAGGAAGAAAATGTAAAATGCTATAAAATGATTATTCCTGATTTGAATTACTGTTCTGGGGATGTTAAATAATGTTGCTCTTTGAAACCCCTTCCTAAGCTAGGAGCAGCCTTCAACAATCTCCATTAAGTTCGTATGTGTGCAATATATGGAGTAGTTGTATACTGAGGAAGTTAATTTGCTCAATCTGTTAGTATTGCATATATCAGATTTTCTTTTTACAAAACTGATTGCTTTACGTGTGCATAGAATGTGAAATTTGTGTGTATTTGGATGGTTTTTTTTCTTTTAATAAAACATACTAATTGTAGCTGAATTTTAAATTTAACTTGTAACTATTTCATGTTAAAGTGTTAGGTAAAGATTAATTAACATTGCCATTTCCCATACTGTGTATACAATCCAAATTTTAATTTTGGCTTATGTGCTTTTATGGGAATGTGCCTCTTTACAAGACCATAGGCTCTGCAGCTTTCTTTCAGCAGCTGTGGCAGTTGGTAATGGCAGCTCTGCAGGCCCTGTCTTGCCAAGTAGCCTGTAGACATCTAGCACGCCCATGTTTAATTATATAGTCATTTTATGAGGTAAAACATTCAACAGAAAATGGTTTGCTGCTCTGTTCAGCAACTTTTTGGATATTGGGCCTAATCCATTTTTCACTGTAAGGAGCATGTGTCCTTTATAAATACAGTACTATTATGCCCCTTTTTTGACTTAAGTTAGTGAAGGTGCTGTATTTAATTTTCATAGGTGTTTCTATCAGATAACCCTGTTTATTGCTGCGGATAGCATTTGATCTGGATAACCTCTCGGTGTTGATTCATACTACATCACAAAAAATTTAGGTTAATCTAATGCATCAGTATTTAATCTGTTTTTTGATGGCAATGTAATATCTTGACTGAATTGCAACTGAACATTTCTTGAACCCAGTCAGAGCTTTCTGGTTTTCCCTGCCCTTAGCAATAGTATTTAAACTGACAGTATAAGCACAAGCTGATGAGCTTACTAAAATCAAGTGTTTGCTAAAGTATAGTTAAATGCAGTATGTAAAATCTTTTGTGAGTTATGTGCTCACCTCTCACTTATACACTTTTCCTGTATTATGCAATTTTTAAATATGGTGCATTTAATATTTAGCTTGTTTTTCCATATGCTTGATGCCAGAGTAATAAGGAAAATGCAGTAGACTGGACTAAACAATGTCGCATGCAATTTTAGAGTTCATTGGTTCTTATTGGATATTACCATATTAGCAGTTCATGCTACGTAATTGTTAAATTCCTCATTTTATCTTTTAAAAATACCATTTAACTTTTGAATAACTCGCACTGTTATGGAGCTATTGAAGAGTAATGTGTTGCTGTTAATGTGCTATTCATGCACAGCTATCGGTTTTGTTCTGGGTTAGTACCTAGCAGGTTGATGTGAACACACTTTTTCTGATACAGCAAGCTTTGATCCAGATGTGACATGTTACATTGGGAAGTAATTTGCTTCAGTGCTAGACTATGCTTTTATGGCATTGTAATTGTCATTGTAGTTTGTAGGAAAAATTTGTGCTGCAACAATATTTTAAATCTGTCAAATGACTAGTGTTGCTAGGTTGTCAACTAATTTAACATTGTCTCTTATTAGGGAAATATTTGCCATTGATCTCTACAAATTACTGCACTTGAGCTTTTATATGCTATCCCAACTAACTATTATGGTGTTGCTTGTAATTCATTCCTTTTAGCTTTCAGTTCTTCAGAGGCTGAGTAGCATGCTAAAAGCATTGACTATGTGAAAGATCTGTGGACATGATCTTAAAATGACATGGTTTGGTTAATGGATTTGCTGCAGCTAAAAATGCAGACATGAGTTGTTGGGTATAGTCGTTTTGAAGTTTTTGTTTTTGATAAACTGTACTTAACCAATTTAGGAATTTATTTTCATAAACCGTCGTTTCTAAAATTCAGTCTACTAGTAAAAAGTGTGCAACAATAATTGCTACGATGGTATTTTAAAACCACTCTTATGGGTAACATAAGGATATTTTTTTTGTATAGCACAGTTTACAAGGAAAGGTAATGCTTCTGGTGCTAATGGTTATTGAAAATGTACTGAAGAATAAATTAGAAAATTTGCATCTCGTGTGGGTTTGACTTTAAAATGATCCTGTTGTATTATCCGAAAAGTTCCAAACAGAGAAATACTTGGATTTGGCCTGCATGGAGCACTATGCAGAATATATGCAAATGAAGTGATGTATAGGCTGAATTGGAAAAGTCTGCAAGATCAATATGTAAAGGCAAAGAATTTTGGGAGCCAGGAAATTCCGTAACTGTGCAGTGTCCTGCTGCACCCAAAATGTTTGAACTATAAATCCACCCGGGTGTACATCCTCTGTGTGCAACCATATCAGCAGTTGCCTGTATCAGACTATGACCAGACTGTAGGAAGGAGAGTAAAGTGCTATTTCTCAACAAGAAAATAAAAATCTTTCGAAGAATGGCATGTTGCCTGCCAAAGTGGTCTGTAAGATCAAGAAGAAAGAACCAAGCATTTGCAGAATGAAGCTGAAATTTGTGGAAGTGCTAATGCTGCTAGTGCTATTATAAGCAATCTAGAGATGGTTTCAAGTATACAGGAGGTTGTGCCTAGGTTTTATACAAATACTAGTCCATTTTATGTAATGGACTTGAGCATCCATGGAATTTGGTATCAGCAGGGAGTCCTGGAAAAAAAATCCCCTGCAGATCCTAAGGGATGACTATAGTCACTCTCTATGGATATTATTAATGGTTGTTAATATTGAGCAAAAGAGCAATACAATAAATATTTTTTGATATCAAGCCAAAGCTTTACTGTTATGAGGTATTTAATGAAATGTCAGATTAAGACAATACACATCTAACTAGTCAGGTTCAGTCCATTTTTCACCTAGGTAATTTTAATGACTTGGTAAACATGCATTACCAGGGGTGGTCCCTCAGGCCAAAATTCGAACTTTAAGTGGCTTGATTGTTTCTGTAAAATTTGGGTGGTGTTCATTGTGAGGCTTGGTTATATTTTGTATGAACAAAATAGAATCAAATCTTTTTTTATATATATGTATATACTTATATATGTTTTATTGAGCAATATTAATGAAACTAGATACAAAGCCCCCCTCCCCCCAATTTGAACTAAATTTTTTTTTTTTTTTCTATGTTTTCTTCTTTACTTCATTGTTTAAATTCCATGTATTTGTTCATTCATGATTGTAGTTATGCTAGGGAGTCTGCATAAAATATTATTTTAGATGGGAAATGACTGTTTTACCTTTTTTTAGGTATATTTTCAGATCTGTTTAAATGGGAATTTACAGTACATATGGTATCTTGATGTAAAGTATTGGGAATGAAACCTGAGGGAAAACCGATTATCATTTGCCTTTTTTATTCATAGTATATATTTTCAGTAAAACATTGATGCTTTTTTCTGTCATGAGTATCAACAGATATTTCCTAAGGATTAAATAACAAAGGTATTGATCAACTTTATGATACATGCTCTTCTGTTTAAAATAGTGTCTTAGAGAAATGTAATTTAAATAATGTGATCATCAGTCTTTATTCTTGGTAATTGACTTCTGTTCAGATAAGAATGGAAACCCAATTAAAAGGTACAATTTTTATGGCAGGGGCTCTAAGTAACAGTTATGGATAATTTAAGGAAAAGTAATGAGATCCATGTTGTTGTTGATGGTGACAATGAATGTGGGTAACACAAAATGTGCAATACATGCTTTGAAAAGAATTGCAGCATTATCCATTTTTAATGCCTATTTTTCACTATACTTTTCCACCTTGCTGATAGTAGTGCATTTTTTATTTAGAAAGCAAATTAAAGTAATTTAGATAAGCAGGTGTGTAATAAGGTATTCTTTACCCTAAGAAAATATTTTCAAATTTCTGCTCTCATGAAACTAAAATTGGGAGGAAAGGCTAGAAGAAGAGTGAATTAAGTGTTTAAAACATCTAAACATCTTTATAAAGTTTTCTCCTAAGTCTAGTAGAACATGTGCACCAGATTTAAGGCTTTGAACAGGACCAAATTCATAATACTGTATATTGCAAGAAGTATTAGAGTTTAAAATGCTAATTGATTTGTTGAGCTAAGCCATAAAATCTTTTTGTATTAGAGGTTCATCTAGTGAGGCTGAATAAATACTAATTGTTCTGCATGAGGCAGAACTAAATACTTTCATATGTCCTCACAGGTGGCGCAGTGGTAGTGCTGCTGCTTTGCAGTAAGAAGACTGTGGAAGATTGTGGGTTCGCTTCCCGGTTCCTCCCTGTGTGGATAGCGCTTTGAGTGCTGAGAAAAGCACTATATAAATGTAATGAATGAATTATTGAGGTGGTGGGGAGGTGGTGTACTCACCTTTTGCTTTCATTACTAAGAACAATTTGTCAACTAGTGCCCAATCTACCTGAACACTGAACAGTGTGTGTTTTCGTTCTTCACTTGCATACCTTAGATTGACATGCAGCAACTTTATAAAATTGATAAAAATTGAAAATTTTCTGTTTAGAAAAAAAATTGGGTTATTGGTCTCTGAGAAACATGGTTAACAGTTGTAGATTTCTCGGCGTGTAACCCATTTACTTGGCCATGTAAGCTCTTAACTGGATTTTGTAGTCTGTGCATGTCTGTTTGAACTCTGTTCGCCTTTGCATGTCTTTGCTTCACATATGCTTTCAGCAGCCACAGGTCGAAGTATCCTCAACATAAAGTTCCTGAGTGAAATGCTCACACTATTGCATTATTCTTTCTCCTGGCTGAAATGTTTCAATATTTTCATAAATTGTAAAATTTGTTGTTGAGCTGAATGTGCAGTGCTAAGCTTAGCATCTAGTCAGATTTTACTTTTTTAATTGTAACAAGTAACTCAATGCAATATATATTTTTACTGAAGTAAAAATACTTGTGGTGGTGGTATCCCAGCAGCACTGGATTAAGGTATAAAGAAAACATACCACTTCACTGCTCCTTTTGCAGGGCTCAAACACACAGCTAAGTTGAAGAGTGTACTGCGTACAGTCTGGTAACAAACATTTAATGTTGAGACAATTTAGTTTTTATGTAGCTGTTTCCTATAGGTATGTTGAAACCGTGTGATCTGGTGATGCAGCAGTTGCTATTCAAGAGTGGGATGTCATTTAATTCACAATGAATAAAGGACTAAATGAATTTATATAACAATTATCACTGGCTTAATGCTTGTTTTTGGATTCATGGTGGCCATGATGGTACCTCTTTTTAGCACTGTTTAATGATTTTGGAGCTTCTGGGAAATGGAATGATTCAAAAGTGAACTTGTCCATGTAAACCTAGACAGAACACTGGTTTCTTAAAAATTCATCTGGGTTATTCACCGGTTTTGTGTTTACAAGTAATACACCAATTGTTCATCTCATAAATAACAATAGTTGTTAAATTGCAGTACTGTCTGTGTAAAATAGTATAAAATTTAAATCTGAATTAGCATAAGCCATCCTAACTCACATTTCATTTGAACAAAGCAACTATTTTCTTCATAAGTGCATAATAAACAATAGTTGCTTCAGATATTTGAAATAATAAATGTGTGTTTCTCAATTGTAAGAGAAATTTCATTTTTCACCCTTTGACAAAGGTCAATAGATGGCTATATCTCTAAAGGATGAAAAATCACTTGATACCATCCAAAATGATACCTCATATCCTTACAACTTGAAATGTCATTTTTAACCTTCTGGGAGTGGCTGTTGGAGGATTAGGACCACTGCAAAAGAATCAAATATTCATGATCACCAAACTCAAAATGGCATGAAACAATGTTCCACATGCCTATATTACTGACATCAAGATGAGTCAAACAGTATTATTGTATTTTAGGATTTTTCTGTGCAAATGAATCGGGAGGCCCTGGACAAAAAACTGAAGTGATTTCAAAACATGAGTCAATGACTACCTACATAACTGAATTGAACTGCATGATTAAATACTTTAATCCTAATTTATACACACAGACTGCAAAAACATTGCATTTGTACTAGAAACTTTAAATGCATCTTTAGTAGACTGATTCAGATCTAGTTGCTAATTTGAATTTTGTGAGTGGAAACCTAATCTGACAACATTTTTGTGGTGTTGAACATCGTGGCTGCACCATTTTTATACAGTGTTTTTATTGATAAAGACTTGCAGTCTCCTTGATCGCTCATCTATGTTCTATAATGCTACAAGTGTACTGTGTCAAAACTGATTTTTTTTTTTTTTTTTTTTTGTGCTCAATGTGGATGTGCTACATTGTGCTCATCTTGCATTGCCCTGCTTATATGCTTTTACCAAATCCAAAACCACCAATAACTAACAGCTGGTAAGATCAGCCTTTCTAACTTTCACCAGCAGCATTGCCTAAACTTGTGAAGGTATCACAAACTAACTTGCTGCTGACTATACAACAGTATCTTTTTTTTTTTTTTTTTTGCCTAGTTGACTAATGAGTTTGGTTAAATCTTTTGGCTGACCACACATTTGCTTTGAAGCTGAAGTATTTCCAAATTGGTGCACCTAATTTCTTAGCTACCAGTTTGTTTGCTTTGCAATATTAAATAAGGTACTTCCATATGTTATAATAGTGAATGGCTGTTAACAATGGGGGCACCCTGTGGTCATATGGAAAATTACAGGAAGTGCAGAACAGCAATGCTGGTGGTCTCGGCTTCAATGGAGAAACCCCCTACCTGGGGATAACTTTATCAATCGGTGATGCTGAAGAGGGGTAATTGACCTGAAAATTTTATACATTGCTCAACAATAGGAGATGGGAATAAGCTCATGTGACATACAAGCTTTTGTATTTAAGGTGCTTAAGGGGGGGGGGGGGGGGGTATATATAAATACCGTTGAATCTGAAGTGGGAAATGAGAAGAATATTACCGGTGTGGAGACAGACATTGATAATTGTGTGTGACAGAGTTGTATTTCACAAAATTCAGTCTGAAATCAAGCAACTTTGATTTTAGAAAAGGTTTAAATCTTTAGTTGCAGAGCTAACATTGAATGGGCTTGTAGGTTGTGGTTTTCTCATCGGTCCCAGAAGAAGAGAGATGTGTTGGTGTTTTAATCCTCTTTAATGCATTAATCCCCTTTGATACGGAGTATAATCAGTATTGCCAATTTTGTGCTATTGAATTGGTTGTAGTAGTAATTGTATAATTCATACATGCTTCGAGAGTGAGATGTGACCAATCATCTGTTAGTTGAGTGGGTTAAGCAAGTGGCAAATTTTGCTTCTTAATGCAGCACAGTACACAACCACAATAAAGGTATGGAAGAGTCCTGTATTCTTGGATTTTTTTTTTTAACATGGCTATTCATCAGGCCACATGCCTTTTCAAAGTGTGTGTGTATGAGATATATATTATATAATATACACACACACACAAACATACAGTGCATCCGGAAAGTTTTCACAGCGCATCACTTTTTCCACATTTTGTTATGTTACAGCCTTATTCCAAAATGGATTAAATTCATTTTTTTTCTCAGAATTCTACACACAACACCCCATAATGACAACGTGAAAAAAGTTTGAGGTTTTTGCAAATTTATTAAAAATAAAAATATTGAGAAAGCACATGTACATAAGTATTCACAGCCTTTGCCATGAATCTCAAAATTGAGCTCAGGTGCATCCTGTTTCCCCTGATCATCCTTGAGATGTTTCTGCAGCTTAATTGGAGTCCACACGTGGTAAATTCAGTTGATTGGACATGATTTGGAAAGGCACACACTTGTCTATATAAGGTCCCACAGTTGACAGTTCATGTCAGAGCACAAACCAAGCATGAAGTCAAAGGAATTGTCTGTAGACCTTCAAGACAGGATTGTCTCGAGGCACAAATCTGGGGAAGGTTACGGAAAAATTTCTGCTGCTTTGAAGGTCCCAATGACAGTGGCCTCCATCATCCATAAGTGGAAGAGGTTCGAAACAACTAGGGCTCTTTCTAGAGCTGGCCGGCCATCTAAACTGAGTGATCGGGGGAGAAGGGCCTTAGTCAGGGAGGTGACCAAGAACCCGATGGTCACTCTGTCAGAGCTCCAGAGGTCCTCTGTGGAGAGAGGAAAACCTTCCAGAAGGACAACCATCTCTGCAGCAATCCACCAATCAGGCCTGTATGGTAGAGTGGCCAGACGGAAGCCACTCCTTAGTAAAAGGCACATGGCAGCCCACCTGGAGTTTTCCAAAAGGCACCTGAAGGACTCTCAGACCATGAGAAAGAAAATTCTCTGGTTTAATGAGACAAAGATTGAACTCTTTGGTGTGAATGCCAGGCGTCATGTTTGGAGGAAACCAGGCACGGCTCATCACCAGGCCAATACCATCCCTACAGTGAAGCATGGTGGTGGGAGCATCATGGTGTGGGGATGTTTTTCAGCGGCAGGGACTGGGAGACTAGTTAGGATAAAGGGAAAGATGATATCCTGGATGAAAATCTGCTCCAGAGTGCTCTTGACCTCAGACTGGGGCGACGGTTCATCTTTCAGCAGGACAACGACCCTAAGCGCACAGCCAAGATATCAAAGGAGTGGCTTCAGGACAACACTCTGAATGTCCTTGAGTGGCCCAGCCAGAGCCCAGACTTGAATCCGATTGAACATCTCTGGAGAGATCTTAAAATGGCTGTGCACCGACGCTTCCCATCCAACCTGATGGAGCTTGAGAGGTGCTGCAAAGAGGAATGGGTGAAACTGGCCAAGGATAGGTGTGCCAAGCTTGTGGCATCATATTCAAAAAGACTTGAGGCTGTAATTGCTGCCAAAGGTGCATCGACAAAGTATTGAGCAAAGGCTGTGAATACTTATGTACATGGAATTTCTCAGTTTTTTTATTTTTAATAAATTTGCAAAA
Organism: Erpetoichthys calabaricus; assembly: GCF_900747795.2. Classification (NCBI taxonomy): domain Eukaryota; kingdom Metazoa; phylum Chordata; class Cladistia; order Polypteriformes; family Polypteridae; genus Erpetoichthys; species Erpetoichthys calabaricus. The sequence goes on from NC_041402.2 coordinate 39,164,922, forward strand.
ACCTCAAGTAAACTTTTTTCACGTTGTCATTAAGGGGTGTTGTGTGTAGAATTCTGAGGGGAAAAAAATGAATCTAATCCATTTCGGAATAAGGCTGTAACATAAGAAAATGTGGAAAAAGTGATGCACTGTGAACACTTTCTGGAATCACTTTTTCCACATTTTCTTATGTGGAATATATATAATATAAAAAATACACACAGTGGAACCTCGGGTCATGACCGTACGTTGTTTCTTTGTGGCTTGTCTATAGTGCATATTTTGCCTTTTTCTTGCATGCAAGCAACATGCCACTAAAGGCCTCTCACCGAGTCTTGATTGGTATTGCAAGTTTGCAATGTATGATGTTCATGCAGGAGGGCAATAGCAGTGGCTTTTTAAAATGCAAGGCACTGCTTTGATATATGATGTAAATTGTTTCAGATTTATATTTACACAGTAAAATTACACTCCTATTTGCCTGCAAGCAATTCTTGAAATGGAACCAAATTATTGGTAGAACTCTGTTAGTCATTGTCTGTCTGGTTCCTACTCCCAATTCACTATTACTTTACACAGTGGAGGTTTAAGAAAGTGCCTTGAGCATGAGAAAGGTGCTTTGTAAATAAAATGTATTAAGTGTGTATTGATTGGTATATAATAGTCTTCTTCAGTCTGTGAGTGCTTTTGAGGTAATCCTTTGAAACGGAGTGCTGCTGGAACTGGCCTATTTCAAGCACTGCCCGCAAGACCAAACGAGCACTACTGCACCACCACTTCTTGTCCAGTACCCGGATTTCATTGCATTGGTTATGTAAAATATAACAATGCAAAGATGCTCTCTGGATGATGTGCGATCCTTCACATGTAAGCAGATTGTGAAAACTGATGGTGACAGAAAAATATTGTAATATGGTCGACATGTTGCATTAGCTTGGAGATCAGTCACCCTCGGTGTGAGCTGACATTCCATCACACAAATGAACAGCTTCAGGGGTAGGGGAAAATGTGCCAAAGGCACAAAAGAATTCTAACTCGTGCAGTCACAATAAGCAATCATTTTAAGGATAGTGAGCTACCTAAAAGAGTGATCTAAAGGGTGAAAAACAATAGGCAGTCTAAGTCTGGCTGCAGCACACTCATATGGCGCAGTGGTAAAGGCTTTGGATTTCAAACTCTGAGGTTGTGGCAAGTCACTTCAACTGATTGTGCTCCAATTGGAAAACCAAAAGAAATGTAACCAATTGTATCTGAAATGTTAAGTCACTTTGAATAAAACCGTCTGCCAAATAAATGTAAATGTAAACTAGCATAGCACAGGATTCTCGCACACCACCTGCTGCGAATGTGAGTGATTGACAGCTTTCTTGTGAGGCACATGAGTACATTTAGGTGCTTTGAGGTAATTTCTGCAAATGTTAGAGTAGGTGTGTTTTGTTTTTGTTTTTTATTTTTTGTTTCCAGACAGTTGGCGATGGATATTTTTATCGACCATTGGTTCAGCAATCAAGCCTGTGTGATATGCAGTTAAATGGTACTGGAGCAAATGCTATGCCATCTCTTGTTAAGACTGACTTACTTGCAGTCAGTCCAATTTAATGACCAATTCCGCATTTGTGTATGGGTAAAAGCAATTGCAATGTCTAATCACATTTGAATTCACAAAGGAACCCTTAAAGTGCACACATTTTAAAAAAAAAAAAAGCAGGAGGAGATTTGGAAAATTTTAAAAGTATCAGGTGTGTGACATTTGAATGTAATGGACTTGTCCATTAACCAGTTTTGCATAATGTTAATCCCTGGAGAAGCTGAATTCAACCCCAATAACCTCTAAATACCAAAACATTGGCATAATCATAATTGCATTAGGAAAAGTATGCCTATTGTCCACTGCTGTACTGATGCAGATTTAGTATATTTGTGAGTGTTGTTTTTTTTTTTTTTTTTTTAAATAAAAAACTATGCAAACGCACAAAGGTACTATACGAGCAGATTGAACCAAAAGGTTTTTTTTTTTTTTTTTTTGGTTGCTTGTTCATGGCGCAGGAGTAGAAATCCAGTGCCAATCAACATTGCCCATTGTGTTATTGAAGACTACTACAATGCAGAACATCGTGAATTCCACATTTCCTCTCAAACATTAATGGTTGCTGTGTTGTGAACAGTGCTTAGGAGGTAGATCTCTTTTAGTCCTTACACTTGATCGGCATTTTTTTTGCCAACGCTGCTGCAGTTTGGTACTGTACATTCATGTGACTGAAGTCACCAGGCACATCTTGGTGGTTTGATCGTACAGTGCTGTATGCTTCAATTATTATTTAAAGTATTGAACAGTTCAGGTGCAGTATAAGAACTTTGCGTCTGCCAGTGATAGCACAGATGTTGTAGCAACACCTTACTAACTGTACTTGCCATCCCTCTACCAGTGTAAAGAATCCAATTCCAGGTTGAGGTGGAGCTTGCCTTGCACAGCACATAGAATTTGATACCAAATTATACCCATTTGGATGTAATGTACTATATCCACAAAAGCCTTCCCTTGTAATCCATGAGGCATTTCATCAATGCTTGTGTTACAATGTGAAACCTACAACTTCTGCATATTTTTAATGATCGCCTGATACACATGCCATGTTTGTACAGTTAGATGATTGGCTTCATCATGGCCATCATGAAATGCAGCTGTTTTCTAATGAGTAAGATGACCCTCCATAACTGCGATGAAAATGGATGTCTAGAACAACCAGTTTGAGGACTAAAGCCATCTTTGGACTGATTTTTCCCACTATGCCCTACAGTATTGGACTCTAAAGCACCCCACTATCCTCTGCAATGGCAAGCTGCCAGCGATTGCAACAAGCAAGTGGTTTACTGTGACTTTTCCTGCACTGCATAACGGCTCATTTCAGCAACTATTTTCTCCACTAGACTATCCTAAATAGTTGTGATAATCATGATCAACAGACATCTTTAGACCGGGATCACCCCTAAATGGATCTGCGCTGGTATCCAGAAGGTTGCCGGTTCGAATCCCCGTCACTGCCAAAAGAAATCCTACTCTGCTGGGCCCTTGAGCAAGACCCTTAACCTGTAATTGCTCCAGGGGTGCTGTACAATGGCTGACCCTGCGCTCTAACCCCAAGGGGTATGTGAAAACTAACAAATTTCTAATACGAGAAATCGTATAAGACGAAATTTTAAAAAAAAAAAAGGGCAACAAAGGAGGTGCAGTAGCATAAAGAAGACATCAAACACACACACATCACCAAAACTTGGCAGTTTGGAACCAGTGTCAACATTTGACTGGTTCACCTTGTCCTCACTGTCTGATTTACAGCAATGGTTCAATTTTAGTTTGTTCTAAAACTGGTTTTTATGGTTTTTCATTTGTCATTGTTTTTGTTTGAAGGTTACCCTCTCATATATTGAGAACCATAAAATGGCAGAATGCATAGAAATGTTCATGACATTTTGTAGCATTATATTTAATTAACATGATGGCAGCAAAATACTCTCCCAAGAGAGATTTGGGCTTAACACTGTAAAGTGGATCATTATAGATTACCCAGAGTTTGACTTGGGCTTAACTGTATTTACATAGTTTCAAGCCCAAGTCTCGTTTGGGTTAATGCCAAACAGGATTAATATTCTTAATAAAGGTTATTAACCAGCTAATGTCTCCACTATATATTAATGTAAACATTTGTCATGGTATTCGGAGCTGATGGCACTGCTGGACATCTTCAGATTTCAAAGGGTAATAAGCTTGATGTGTCTTTCATCTGCTGCACTAAGTTTCCTTGGCCGACCACTGCGTCTACGATCCTCAACGTTGCCCGTTTCTTTGTGCTTCTTCAAAAGAGCTTGAACAGCACATCTTGAAACCCCAGTCTGCTATGAAATCTTTATCTGGGAGAGACCTTGCTGATGCAGTATAACTACCTTATGTCTTGTTGCTGTGCTCAATCTTGCCATGACATGAAACTGTCTTCCACAACCTCACCTTGGTAGCAGAGTTTGGCTGTTCCTCACCCAGTTTTAAGCCTCCTACACAGCGGTTTCTGTTTCAGTTAATGACTGTGTTTCAACCTACGTGAGACATTGATGATCATTAGCACCTGTTTGGTATAATTGGTTGATCATGCACCTGACACTAATCCTACAAAATCCCTGACTTTGCAAGTGAACCTATAAGAATTGATGCTGGTTTGAAGGCAAAAGGTAGTAAGACCAAATATTGATTTGATTTAGATTTATCTTTTGTTCGCTCACTTTGCATTTTGTAAATTGATAACAATAAACAATCATTATTTATATTTCTGAAAGCATTTTGTTTACAGCCTAAAACTTGTGTGTGTGTATATATGTGTGTGTATATGTATGTATATATATATATATATATATATATATATATATATATATATATATAATATGTGTGTGTGTGTATATATGTATGTATGTAATTTATTACATACACACACACACACGTGTGTGTATATATTTGAGTACTGAGAAAAGCGCTATATAAATGTAATGAATTATTATTATTATTATTATTATATATAATTTCATTTTGACATCTGATAATTGTTTCTTCATCCTATAAATACATTGTTTTTATTTCCTCAGTTGTTTATCTGCTTTGCAGGTAAACCCAGCCCTATTGCACCTTTAGTGGCGCATAGAGGCATGTTGGATCCTGTTGCTTAGAACAGCACTTTTCTAAATAATGGGTGTTGTCCTTTTAAGTAGCCACCTTGGTTAATTGACTCCTGAGAATGGGCTTCTCTGGGTGGGAGGACTCTTGTATGTTATCTTTGATGTGTTGAGTTGCCCCCTGAGTATTGGCAGTGTTGTCTGACTGGTTCTGCCTTACAGTTCAAATAAAACATTCCAGGGAAGAGTAAACAGTCCCAGCTACAGAGATGTAATCAATAGAGCCAGGGCAAAAGATCAACATGGCCTTAGCACAAGTGCTTTATGCCCTTGGCAAGGACTAAAAGTATTGGTGTGCTGCTTCAACAATAAGCACATTTTCAGAGGGTCAAGCACTCATTTTCAGAGTTACCATTTTTCTTCTAGGTACTTTTTAATAAAATTAACCCAAGTAAAAGACTAACATTAAAAGGAAAGCTTTTTGGCCTTTTCTTTCTTTTGAAGTTATATGATTAACTGCATTTGTTCTGGAATTCTGATAATTTGTCTATCATGATTAGAAATTGTACTTTGTTTAAAAGTTGCTAATTGTAATCCATATTTGTAGTATTGCTTTCCTTTTTTGTGAAGTTGTATGCTTGTTAAATGCTTTGTAGTAAAAGCAAATCATTAAATTTTAGTCAGTCTCCAACAAGATTGTGGGTTTGCTTCCCGGTTCCTCCCTGTGTGGATAGCGCTTTGAGTACTGAGAAAAGCGCTATATAAATGTAATGAATTATTATTAACCTGCTATATCCTAACACAGGGTCACGGGGGGTTCTGCTAGAACCAATCCCAGCCAGCACAAGGCAGGAACAAACCCCAGGCAGGGCGCCAGCCCACCGCAGGACACACACACACACACACACACACACACACACAGCACACACTAGGGACAATTTGCGATCGCCAATGCGCCTAATCTGAACAGCTTTGGACTGTGGGAGGAAACCATAGCACCCGGAGAAAACCCACACAGACACTGGGAGAACATGCAAGCTCCATGCAGGGAGGACCCGGGAAGCGAACCCAGGTCTCCTTACTGCGAGGCAGCAGTGGTACCACTGTACTGCCCCTTAAATATTTTAACACATTAGAAAATAACTTTTGTGTTTGAACTTGGGTAAAATTGAATTGCTTTTAACATTTTGTCCTGTAGTCGACAACTCCCACCTCAAAATTATTAGGAACTGATAAGGCTACTGTTTAAACCACTATATCATTGAATACGGCTTTTGTCCAGAAACCTGAAACTGCAACTTAGTTTTTACATTGTTGAGTAAAGTATTAAAGATATTGACAAAGGGTGTTTCTGTGAGGTTTTATGCAAACAATGAATCCACTCTCAAGCTTTCATATGTAGCCTGGAAAATGTCTGCCAAAAAAAAAAAATTTCCAACACTGACTTGAAAACAATTGTCAAAGTTACCAGACTAGTTATGATGGGATCCACAGCAGAAGTTGTCTATACTGAATATTTTGTTTGTTCCAATTTGTGTGCATTTTCAATATTGTAGTGCCCTAGAAAGCAGTATTCTCCTAATTTACATTCATGCCTGATTTAGGGGGTGTGGGGGTATAGTTTTTAATTTTAATAGGTGCTTCTTTTTAGAAAATGTAGCTGTGGTCATTTCACAGATTGAAAACCAAAGTGCTGACGTTCATCATCACTTAAAACATTTTTTAGTTAATTCATTAGGCCTGAAAAAAAAACCCCATAAAAATGTTATTTAAATGAGTCCTGTAACATTCAGATTCACTAACTTGCTGTAAATACAGTCTAATGCCTTAATATATCCCTCGGGTTTGACTGTATACAATTGTTTGCATAAGCTCTTACTTGTGTTCTTGCTAATGAAAGATTTGTTTTGCTTTCGGCTGGGTGCATATGTAATTTTGTGTTGTATAGTGATTGTTTTGACTTGAGTTAAATGAACTTTAAAATGGCTTAACTGACTCCAGAAGTGGAAGCTGCTTTCACAAGAACTGTTCTCATAGTGGTTTATGCTTTCTATTATATTTGTGTACCCTACTATAGTATCTTGTGTTTTCTGCCTTTCTTTGGATTGCAGTCACCTAAAGCAGTTGAGCAACCTGACTTAACTGACAAAAACCTGTCTGATAAGCAGATAGCTTAGTATCATGAAATATTTGATCAGAGTGACTCAAAGGCTTCTAACCTTGTTTTGAATGAAAACATACTAACTGCAAGCCGGTTAAACTTTTTGTAGTCCTGGGTTTCATCCTTGTACTAAAAGCCCCCTGCATAAACAGTTATGTAGGGTATGAACTTTAAGACTTTATTGTGGATTTTGGCATTTTGTGTACATATTAAATGTATGTAACTTGTTTAACCTTTTCTTTCATTATATTCCTTCTAACTATTCTGTTAATTTATGCTATGCTTTTTAAAAAAAAAATCGCTACTAATCTTAAACTTCATTTCCTTAGTTTCAGCAGTCTATCTCTAGTGAGCTAAAGTCACTTGGCAGGAACTCTTATGTCCTTTGCACAGATGGACCCCAGCTTGTCCGACAAGTCATCCATCCAGAGGCTTCCAAAAAGGTAGTAATTTACTTTCATATATATTTCAGTTTTGTTTCATATATGTAAATTGGTAGTTATTTACATTCTCTCTCTCTCTCTCTCTCCTGGTTAAAAAACAATAATAAAATGATTGTGTATCAGAGAAAGATGTGCAATGTACTGTAGCACCATTACACTTAATGGAGGAAGTATTAATGCAGAAAAAGTAGCCAATCCATGACTACTGAATTAAAGTTATATGCCTATTTCATTTTTTTTTCTCCATTTTTTTCCCTTCATTCAGTGTACACAGTACAGGCATCTTCAGTGACCTGTACTTTGAACAAACTGTATACCAGGCAGTATGGTGTAGTGGTTAAGGCTTTAGACTTCAAATCCTGAAGTTGTGGTTCAAATCCTGCTACTGACACTCTGTGACCATGAGCAGGTCACTTGACTTGCCTGTGCTCCAGTTGGAAAACCAAAAGGAATGAAATGTATCGGATGTTGTAAGTCACCTTGGATAAACACATTTGGCCAAATTATGTAAATGTAGACAAGTAGGTTTTGGAGAGTATACATATCTTCCCCACAGCTTCAGATATTCCTCTTTTTTAGTTTACCAGTCAGTCATCAGAGTGGTTGATAACTTTAATATCTGTGCTTTAGATTGGATACTTCTCTCAGAGGATTGTTTCATTAAGTATATCTTGCCTGGAAAGGAAAATCCTGAAACTTTGTTTTTGTTGCAGCCAAAATTAAGTTTAGTTCATCATGGCTAAATATTCTCGTGACTGAAAGCAATGAAGAGGGAGCAGTAATCTTAATAGTTCATGGGTTGTGAAACAATGGAAAAATTCATTTTGAAACACCATTGTGAAATGTTCATAAGTGACTTTTTTGGTCTTACTGAAACAATAAATGGAATTTTATGGATTTGGACAATGAAGTGTGTCTACCAACAGTTGTTTAACACCTTTTGATGTGATTTGTTATTCTTTAATAGCTGTGCCAACCTAAATTCCAAATCTTGCTTGATGAGCTTGGAAGACTGTTTTCTCCCTTGTATTGGCCAGTTCATCCTTTTGATGTACAGTAATCCCTCCTCCATCGCGGGGGTTGCGTTCCAGAGCCACCCGCGAAATAGGAAAATCCGCGAAGTAGAAACCATATGTTTATATGGTTATTTTTATATTGTCATGCTTGGGTCACAGATTTGCGCAGAAACACAGGAGGTTGTAGAGAGACAGGAACATTATTCAAACACTGCAAACAAACATTTGTCTCTTTTTCAAAAGTTTAAACTGTGCTCCATGACAAGACAGAGATGACAGTTCTGTCTCACAATTAAAAGAATGCAAACATATCTTCCTTTTCAAAGGAGTGCAAAGCAAGCAGTCAAAAAAAAAATCAATAGGGCTTTTTGGCTTTTAAGTATGCGAAGCACCGCCGGTACAAAGCTGTTGAAGGCGGCAGCTCACACCCCCTCTGTCAGGAGCAGGAAGAGAGAGAGAGAGAGAGAGAGAGAGAGCCACAGAAAAACAAAGTCAAAAATCAATACGTGCCCTTTGAGCTTTTAAGTATGCGAAGCACCGGTGCAGCATGTCCTTCAGGAAGCAGCTGCACACAGCCCCCCTGCTCACACCCCCCTACGTCAGCGCAAGAGAGAGAGAGAGAGAGAGAAAGAAAAGTAAGCTGGGTAGCTTCTCAGCCATCTGCCAATAGCGTCCCTTGTATGAAATCAACTGGGCAAAGCAACTGAGGAAGCATGTACCAGAAATTAAAAGACCCATTGTCCGCAGAAACCCGCGAAGCAGCGAAAAAATCCGCGATATATATTTAAATATGCTTACATATAAAATCCGCGATGGAGTGAAGCCGTGAAAGGCGAAGCGTGATATAGCGAGGGATCACTGTATATTAAATATCTGATTTAGTTGTAAGTTTTATTTATGCCGTTGGATTTGGTGCACTTTTTAGTATGCTTATTCTTGTAATTTTTCTGTTTCTTCTGTAACAGAACCTGGTTTTGGCAGATTGCTTTTATTCTTTTTTTGATCTGCGAAAGGAGTTTCACAAATGCTGCCCAGACACTGGCAGTGCCAGAGATCAAACCCTCTCTTCAATGGCAGAGTGTATCCTTTCTAGGGTTGTAGTGTATGTGTGTGTGGTGGACATGGCATTATATTTAAGTGAGGCATAAATTGATTTTGTTTTAGGTCAAATTTGGAGGGATACATAAACATTAGTAGTAACTGTCCTGATTACATTTAGTGTGGGGTGTTTTTTTGAGGAAGTATGTGGATTATTGGGAACACATTTATTTTATCATTGAAAAAGTTAAATATTCTTCATTCAGTAAATGGTTTGCATGTGTGGACTCTATTTATTTATTTATTTATTTATTTTTATATATATATATATATATAAAAAAAAAAAAAAAAAAAAAAAAAACCTGGCAGTCTGCTAGCTTTTAACAGTTGTAATTTGTCTGAATCTGTTTCAATGAAAGTTAACTTCAAATTAACAAAGTCTTTCTTTAACATACAATTAGTTTTAACACTTTCTGCAGAAGAGGGAGAAAAGGGAATCTGTGAGGTGAAGACCATGGTGGCCATCATTGTGCAACTACTGTCAGAACCCTGGAGTAAGTCTGGTTTGCGTCAACTGGATGACCATTGTCATATTTGCTTAACACTTAAATTTTTAAGTTTACTTGCAGTTTAAATAAATGTTACAAACCTGCAGTTAAAGTGTATATAGAAGAATTTGTGTGCAGAATTGTATAAAGTAGACCATTGGAATCCTTATTAACAATAATTTACACTATTTCTTGACTTGAGGATATTTCTAGTTCCATATCTGTATCATTCCTTTTACATAATGTCTTTATAGGTCCATGCAAATCCCATTCCCCCCCACTTGTAAATCCTTGCATGTCTTGAACTTGGCATAGACTGGCAATTTTTAAAATTTGAAAACATTCTCCTAAGATATTTAATCACCTCAAATACTGCCAAATTGACCTGGAAATGTCAAAATTCAGGTCAAATTGCCCAACTTAAAAGGACCACCTAAAATATTCTCCTCTTGATTCCTGCCTCTGGCAGTTTTTTCCTCTTTTTTTCTTCTTTATTTAGGCTACTTTACTATTGCTTAATCCTGCAGATACTAGGGATGCTGTGATCAGGTGTTAGTTACTGGATCAGTAAATATAAAGTTACATTTATAAATGTATATTTTTAAGAGTATACAGTACATTTTTAAAATGTATACAGCTGTATTTTGTTTCCATCAGTTTACTAGCTAGACATTCATAATTCTTGGAGTAACTATATAGATATGATTTGCCATTTTAATTATACAGTACTTGTTTCTTAAACTTATTCTGTATGACATGTGCGGACAAATAGTAAATATTCATGCTGTTTATTAAAGCTGCAAATCTATGAAACACACCAGGTTAACATGCTTAACAAGCTTACAAGTAAAAGACAAATTTAGCTTTTATTTGGGGGGGGAAGAGATGTTGCCTCTCTAGCAGTTTGAATTTTACTTTTGACATCACAGTGTGACTGTAGCTTGGCGCATTACTAGAAGTGACTTGGGTTATGGCATGGGGATTGAAAGGATATGCCATCCATTAGGTTACAAAATTTCTAGGTATTTAAAAAATTTTAGCAGTATTCCTGCCATGGCATTGCAGTAAATTTATTAGTATATAACATATTCAGTTTGTTTTATTGTCTGCAGATCACAAGTTTGCCAACTTTGAAACTGTGAAATGCAAATTTGAAACTGGTGCATGGTAAGTAGACCTTATAGAGTAGGTTTTTTTTTTTCTTCTCCTCTTCATATATGCATGTATGTATGTGATCTGGTAGTGATGGTGAAGTCTAGTGGTCTAACTAGTTTATGGATTGCTTTTAATTGACTTGAGCAACGTTTATTCAAATTTAACACTGCACTTGTGGATGATTTTACCACTATTAACTGCTGCTTTGGTCACATCTGTGAAATTGGATTTGGTAGGGAACTAGATCAAACTTTGCCTTCGTGTCTTAAATATGTGGGGTCTGTTTTAAACCACTTATTGGATGGGTGCATAAGATCTAATGTTGTGAAGGTTAGTCTTCAGGTGGCAAGTTGCTTTTACGTTGTGGAAAGTGTGGAGTGCAGACTGCTGATGTAGTCGGTATAAATTTAGATGTTGGCAGTGGAGTTGTTTTGGAGAAAGTATTCAAGTTCTGATTCCTAGTTGACCTGTTGAATGCTGATTGGGATAAGGGCACAAGTGGTGATAGCCAATGTGAGAAGTACACAGAAGAAATTATGGGAACTACCCCCATTCCCCCCTCTAAAGGATTGTGGCTCTCTGGTATTGAGCAGTTAAAGGTAGATAGATGAGGCCAAGGAAGGCATGTTTGGGAGTAGTGTCAGATGATGTGCAAAAAATGACCGTTTGCCTTTGCCACCATTACCAAAGTTTTGTTCTGGACCAAAACAAATTTTGGAAAATATTTAGTGGCAGCTGGTTAACTAGGTTAAATCTTGAAAATGGCCATCAAAATGGTGGTGATAGAAGAAACATAGAGTATTCTAAAATCGAGTCAGTGTGGTGTCTTTGGCTTTAAATTTGTTTGCTCAATTTTGTAAATTTTAATAACATCTGCATCAAGGTCTTCTGTTTTCTTTAATCTATTTTCTCTTTGATGTGAACAAATGCTGGTGGTGGTAACTTTTTCTCTGTATGTATGGCCCTCGCATTCCAACAGTGTTAACAACCTTAGATACTTTTAGTAAAATTTCACTTTGGAGCAAAGATGCAATTCATTTTTGTTGCTTCTGCAGCAGCAAGTCGGAGGTGGTGGACAGTGAAACAGTAATCCGTGCAAGAGGTCTACCTTGGCAGTCTTCAGATCAGGACATTGCTAGATTTTTCAAAGGTCTCAACATTGCCAAGTAAGTCCAGTTTTATTAGATGCATTTTACAGAAAATGTGCCAAGAATAAGCATTAGGATCAATGCATGAATTTCCAGAATGTATGGGTAATTTAAGTTTGAAGGGTGACAGTGTTGTAGTGGTTAATGATGATGCTGTTTTACCAATCAGTCCTCTTGTGTTCGACTCCTGAGCTCTTGCTGCCTCCTTGTGTCTGCAAGAGTTTTTCTTTTGCTTCTTAAAAGCATGTGTGTTAATTTGACAACTCTTAATTGGCTGAATTAGTGTACGTGGGCCCTGCAATGAGGAGTCATTCTTGCCTTGCACCCTATAATCTCTGTATATGCTCTGACCCATGATTCTGAATTGGTCAAAATGTTTGAATACTTCAAATCTGGCTAATAAAAACTAAACTAAAATTTCTTAGGCAGCCTAGAAAGCTTTTGCACACCTGAAAATTAAAATTGTGACATAATAATTTGTACATTCAAGTCCTACATTGAGAAGCTAGTTGAAAAATGGCACACTTTTGAGAGAAGGTTGTATTTCTCAAGTGAGTGTAGGAAGGTGTTTGGGAAGGCCTTGAGGAGTGGTACTGGGGTAGTCTGGCGCCAACAGAAGAGTCCTTTAAAGATTAGGAGGAATGAAAACCCCACAAATGTATTGAATGTCTGTGGGTATATAGGATATACTGCGGTTTTTCAAAGGGGGACGGGGGGGACTGCTTTTCTCCAGCAGTTTACAGTTGTAGTACTAGTCCAAATAATGAATAGTAGACCTGAACATTGAAGTCTTAACATGGATCAATGGATAATTTTCAAATTGCTAAATTTTATTCAGATATACTAAGATTTTGTCAAAATTATTTTGGAAAGCGGTTTAATGTTTGAACCTCTACATTTTATTTAAACAATCCAAATTTGTATACTCCTGGGGTTCCTTGTGTACCAGTATATGCCAGAATATGCTGGAGAGGAATCGTCCCAATAGAATAAAGAGGGAAATCTTTATTGTGAGAGACAGAGGAAGATGTACATCATGGAGCTGCTGTAGTGCTTAGAGTGACTGGTAGTGGACACATGGGAAATGCTAGCTATTAGTAACACTTCATTATGGTGAAGAGAATGAAATTTGCTGTTACACAAATGAAAATCTTTGACATATCAGGCTACAATACCGGTTTTCTTCAGCGTATCCTCACATTGTTGCTGTTGAGTTTCCAGTCGTCATTAAGCTTCGCTCGCCCACCCCCTAGCCCCCGCTATCCGCGGGGGTGAGCTAGCATCTCTGTCGCTCACGTTGTCAAGAGGGGGACTGAACACACACTAAGCAGATGTGGTTGCTCCTCTGCAACCCCCTTTTAAACGGTGATACAACGAGGAAACTTTTTTTTTTTTTTTTTTTTTATGTAAGCCTCATCTTTGCTCAGCTGCTGGCTTGCTTCTGTGTGATATGCATGTCGCACAGCGCTTCGAATATTTAAAAGCCTGTACAGCAGCTGCCCTTTTGTCTCACTGCCTTGTCTCGTGGGATGTTAGTGTCTCCAATAAAATCTGTTCTCCTTCCAGGATTTTTTATAATTGAGAGATTTTTCCAAAATTGGAAGTAGTAGTCAAAGCTGAAGGGACATTGTGTATACACATTTACACAGCATGTTAACTGTGTTGCTATTTTGTATTAAGTAAATTCTGATGCACATTTTATTTCTAGTCTTAAGAACAAAATACAAATTTTACATTACCTTGAAGCATTTTAGACCTGTTTTGTAAAAACAGAACTTTATTGCTTCTAAAGTTTTGCTAATTTTTAGGTCTTGTTGATCTTTTAAGTGGGCAAGTATCTATTGCCTTTGTTAGCACTGGGGTTGTTTTTTTTTTTTTTTGTTTTTTTTAATGCTAACTATCCCATTTTGCTTAATATGATATTACACTGAAATTGTGGAAAATTCACCTTAATTTTGTAAGTACAGAGTTTAGCCTGTTAAATGATCATTTACTGATTTCTGCATTTACTAGGAGCTATCTGTACTATTGAGAGTGGAATTTTAGTGCAACCCGGATGATTAATCTTTAAACATTTCTTAAACTTGCATGTGTGTTGAACGTTTATCTGTAGTTTTCACCAACGTTTCAAAACCAGACCTCTTGCAGTAAAGTACTAAAGCTGTTGTCAAACAATGTAGGTCAAGTGTGTGGTGTTTTTATTTTGTTTTTAAACACACACGCATTGGTTCTGTGAAACTACTCCATGTTTTATGATACATTAAAAGTATTTCCATTACATTTACAAGTGTCAGTAAAATTTTTAAAATTTAAGTTTGTGGAAATGCAAAAGTCTGGCATTTTATATTTGCCTGGGTATCCGTAAAAGAGACACATCTGCATCTTACTAAGAGATTGGTTATGGTTAAAATCTACAGCTTTTATGACCAACAAGAGTTGGAGTTCTCATAGATTAGTGCGTGGGTCTTTAAAATCTAGATGTTCTACACTTACGTTTGTATTCTATATTTTGTGCTTACTCATGTATTTCTGAATGTTATGTATTGACTTCAAGAATTTCATCATATAATATAACTTAAGGTTCTCTTTGCTATCTGTACTAAAAAAAAAAATCTTGTACTCTAAAACATTTGTGTTTGTATAATATTTAATAGTAACAACTGGATAATTCTTTCAGGGGAGGTGTGGCACTCTGCCTCAACGCCCAAGGACGGAGAAATGGAGAGGCCCTGGTTAGGTTTGTTGATCAAGAGCATAGAGACTTGGCATTAGAGAGGCACAAACATCACATGGGTAGCAGATACATAGAGGTAAGAGCTAAAGTCGTAATCATATTTTTAGGGCCTATTCAGACTTGAGCATTGTAAATTTCCAGTGTTTAGCAATTTTTTAGCACTGTAATGTCTTTTCCATGCTTTTTAAGAGTTTTCAAAGTGTTCTATAGGGAAAATATAATAGATATCAATTCAATTTTCTAGGCTATGAGGTGTTGAGATGATTGTTGTGGTTTAAGAGCATCTTCTGACTTTGGTGCTTTTAATCCATCATATTACTGAAGTGCCAGTATCCTTCAGTGCTGTGATTGCATATATCGGGGTCACCCTGTTCTGGAATCAAGAGGACACTTTCTGGGCTGCCTACCAAATAGGCTGCATCCTGAAAAATTGCAGGATTACACATGAATGTTACAAATATCAAGTACTGCTATGTGGGTTGGGGGGAATTGCATCATTTTGCAGCAAAAAAAAAAAATTTGCATAGATGACAGAAGCTTGCACATTCATGACGGTGCGGTCTGTTTTTTTTTTTTTTTTCTAGTTTCAATGAGTTGCTGCATCGACTTCCTGTGAAAACGCTTCTAAACGCACTTTAGTTTTAGGAGCATTACCAATGATTTAAATGGAACCAATGTTTGTCTGAAAACTGATGCATTCTGGAGTTTAACTTTTTCACTGCTAAAACACACATGTGTGAATTGCAGCATTGAAAATAATGGAAAATTTCTTTTCAAGCAGTTTAAGGGTCCTCTTAGTCCTAAAATGCTAGAAAAACTCTAGGATGTGAATGGGCATTGATATTTCTTGGTATGTGATTAATGTTTATATATGGATCGCCCAGCCTTTATTTTGTTGTGGGTTCCTCCATTCCCTTTCTTCTCCTCTCTAGGTTATTTGCTTCATTGAATGTGGGACTGTATTTCAGTGTTTATATATTTTTCTTTTTAGGTCTGGGTTATATACATAAATATTTGTAGCACTGTTTTTAATGCCATTTTTAAATGCATTGTCTACATATATAGTGCATATAAACATTAAGAAGCTGCTGTGTGAATATTGTTACCTGAATAGCCAGTAAACAGCTGACATTTTTCATTTCAGCTGAGAACTTAATTCCTCACACTAGAGTTAGAGAGCATATTAATTCTTTGGGAACATAACTAAACCATTTAAATTGCTTTTTTCATGATTTCCAAAGAATTGGTTCATTAATGAAACATATTTTTCACCTTCACCTTGATCTTTTATCAGTAGCTATTTATTCAAGGGACAATTGTGAAGTCTCTTAAATATTGACTAGTATTTCAAATGCTTAAAAATCATTCCAGAGTACAACTTTCTAAATTTTTAATCTGAGATTCTTTAGGTATATATAGGCCTCTACATAATAGGTTTGAGTTAAAACTGGTGAGATTGTTTTGCATATTTTAGAATGCCAATAACAAATGCTTGTTTACCTTTTGCTTGACACCGTCCTAATGTTTTTAATATTTTTGATTGATTTCAAACATATCGATATGTTTAATGTGTTTTTTTTAAAGGTTTATAAAGCCACAGGAGACGAGTTTTTAAAAATAGTAGGTGGTAAGTATCAACATTTTTTTGAAAACTAAACATTTTTTGAAGGCTTCCCATTATACTGCCATAGGCAGTAAAATATGTAAAATTATATATTTTTTTGTTTTGTAGTATTCAAGAAGCACTTCTAGTCTCTAAGTTGTCCTTCGTTAATATACAACAAACATGAGTTTTCTTATCTGTGACAAAACCGTTTAATATGTAAGCTTTTAAAAACCAGTATACTAGCAAGAAGCAAATAGTGGTCATGGCACTGAAGTGAATTGGATTTATAAAATTGATGTTTCCTCTTTTTAATTTCAGGATTCTTAACCAGGCAAAATTGCATAAAAATAAAAATTTAATTTGGAAGTCTTTATTATGTATTTAACTGTACATGGTGTTTTTTATTGCTTTCCCAATTATTGCTTTTTTTTCTCAAAACAAAATTGAATTACAGTATAAGCCATCAAAAATACAATTTCATAATTCACTCCAATTTCATTTTTTCAGATGAAACATCTTTTACTTGTTTTCACAAGGCACTCTGTCAATCTTAATGTAGCATGTGTATGTAAACTGCTCTTGACTGAAATATGAAGAGCTAACCACTTATTCCAGTGAGGAGAGCTTGTCTGTGTTGAGGCATGATAGGACTGCATTCCTCATGTGAAGGGGCACTTTTCAACCAAAATGTTGAACACTTTGCTTGAAATTCCAGTTAAAAAGTTTTTTGTTTTAATTATAAATGATCTTTTAGATATTAATGTGCACCGCTAAATTTAAATGAGCTTACTTTTTTTTTTCTATGAAAACATCAGGTACTTCTAATGAAGTGGTACAGTTCCTTTCAAAGGAGAACCAAGTGATAATCCGCATGCGCGGTTTGCCATTCACCGCAACTGCAGATGATGTCCTAGGCTTTCTAGGAACTGACTGTCCTGTGACAGATGGAAAAGAGGGGCTGCTTTTTGTGAAATATCCAGATGGGAGACCTACAGGGGATGCTTTTGTGTTGTTTGCTTGTGAGGAGTATGCTCAGAATGCAATCAAGAAGCACAAGGAAATTCTTGGAAAGCGTTACATTGAACTCTTTCGAAGCACTGCCGCAGAGGTTCAGCAGGTAATGTTTATTTTGATAAGGTTTACATCAAAATCCTTTGTCAGAGCTCAGGTTGAACCTCTTCCAGCAGTCTGATTTATCCATTTATTTTCTATCTGCAGGTATTAAACCGGTATCTGTCAACTCCGCTCATCTCCACTCTCCCTCCTCCTGTACTCCCTATCATCACACAGCCATTCATAACAACCGGCAATACACGAGATTGTGTACGGCTCCGAGGACTTCCTTATACAGCCAGCATTGAAGACATCCTGGAGTTTATGGGAGAGTTTACTGTGGATATCAAGCCTCATGGTGTTCACATGGTCCTCAACCAGCAGGTTGGCTATGCTTTCCAAGTGTGGTGATTGCAGTACTCTTCAGTTTTATCAGACAAGTACATTTTTTGCCCAGTGACCATTTATAAAAGGGATTGGAGTGTGTGTGTGTGTGTGTGTGTGTATGAATAAATATGCATTCCTTGTTTGTGAAGTAGCCCTTGTAATGGCTGTGCCTCATGTACTATACAAGTATGTTCAGTTTTCAGTACTTTCTGACCACAAGTGGGGATAAAATTTACAACTCTTTCAACAAGATATTTGAGTCCAATGTAAACTGGATTCTTGCACCACCCCAAAAGGTGACACAGCAAGATTTCTTTTCAGATAACCATATCTCAAATGGAAATAAATTATTTGGTTTATCTTTTTTTACCTGTAAGTCACAAGTTTTTTTTACAACTTTCAGCATTTTTTTATGCTGTGGGTAGAAAATGCATAATTCTTTTTTTGTATTAAAATTTCACTTTTTTTTTTGTTTGTTTTAAATTGTATGGTACAATTAGTTTACAAACTAGTTATATCCTCATTACCATTTGCATATCATTACTGCACATTTTCCATGTGACTTTGCTGGATCACTAAAACAGCGTATTAGATTTGCTCAAGTGTATTTCATGAGCTTGGAAAGTAGTATTTCATCTCAGTCATTATGCCCCAAGGAAGCTCAGTGTGTTAGTGTCCATGTTTAGAAGCTTGTATTTTAAATTTCTATTTTTATTTTTGTTGAAACATCACACATTTTTCTTACTGAAACACTTGTGTACATTTGTTTAGTAGAAGTGTGGCTTCATTTTTTAACTTGTCACTGATTAAGTTTAATCTGCTTGTTCTTGTTATAAATGCCTTAATTCTAAACAAACTTTGGCCCATAGGAGCTTTTTGTTTACAATGTGAACTTCTTCTCTAACGTACCCCTTAGGGCCGACCATCAGGAGATGCTTTTATCCAGATGAAGTCTGCTGAACGAGCTTTTCTTGTTGCCCAGAAGTGTCACAAGAAGATGATGCGTGATCGCTATGTTGAGGTGTTTCAGTGTTCTGGAGAGGAGATGAGTTTTGTTTTAATGGGTGGCACATTAAATCGTAGTGGCTTATCCCCGCCTCCGTGTAAGTTACCATGTGAGTCCCAAATTTTGCTTCTTCGCTGCCTATGCCGTTTGTGTGGTAGGTGCTGGAGCTCTGGTTGATTAAAGACTGATAATATAGGGGGGTGGTAACTAAATCATTCAAAGAATTCAATTAATATGATCTGCTTATTGTTGATTATTCCTTAAACTGCCCTATAAATTTCTCACTGGGATTAGTTTAATACTTTTTAAAGGAATTCACTGCTAGAGGTGGTCTTTTGACTGTGCAGTACTTTTTAATATAATTCTTAATAGTAAATGTCTGTAGTGCTTAAATACAGGTAGATGTGTGTCTTTTTTATTATTATTATTAGGTGTGGTGCATGTGTTCTGTCTACACACCAACTTTTTTTATAGTCTGATTTTAATTATAGCCTGACAAGTTAGATTTAGAAATCCTGAGTAGTCATCTAAATTAAGTTTTTAATATTTTAAATAGATTATAACATGTACTGTAATTAGATAATTAGCTAAATAGAATTGTGGTTTTTTTTTTTCATTATTGACTCCATCTTGAATAGCCTAAAAGAGTCAGTTTCTAAATATTGATTTTCAGCTCAGTGATCAGTGAATGCCTTTAAATTGTATTATAGCATTTTGTGTGCTGGGAAATACAAAGCGTAATGATTTGCTTTTTTTAAAATCGTATTAGGTAAAAGTGCTTATTTTAAACCTCTGAAAAGTTCTTTCATACTTTGAAATTGTAAATAGTACTTTTGCTGCTACATTTGCTTTGAAAGTATAGATAACATTGTTTTCCTTCTGTACTAGGCCTTTCTCCACCTGGTTATGCTGCCTTCCAAACTGCTCCTACTGTGATCCCAGCTGATGCAGCATTGTACCAACCCCAAGCCATTCTTGCTTCACCTCGTACTCCCCAGCCGACAACTGCAACTTTGCCTCAGACGGTTGCCTACTACCCTGCACAAGCACATGCTCAACTCTATATGAATTATACTACCTATTACCCTAGGTGAATTGCAATTTTTGATGCTTTTTTTTGTGGTGCACTTAGTTAAAACTATTTTGTGTGTAAGTCATTAAGGATTTAATCTTGAAGCAGTGTACAGCCTATTCTTAAAAGCACAGTTGACAATGAAAAGTATTTGTTAAATGGCAGAAATCTAAGAGATGTGAGCCTGTCAGTTTTTAAGTCTTTTTTTTTTTTTTTTTTTTTTTTTTTTTTCCCCCCCCTTTTGTTTGGAAACAAATTTAACATAATGCTGTTGAATCAAACAAATACATTTTGCATAGTAAGTGCAATATGCTTTGAAAGAAAAAAAGTCACAACTGACAAAAATTAATGAACACAGAGACCCTCCTCTGATATTTTTTGTATATGAAATATAAGCAAGTAAAATAAGTTTGGGCCCAGAACATTTATTTTAGAACTAAGACTTCTTGCTAACTTTTTAGTTTGTAAAAATCCTTGGAAAGATCCCTTTCCCTTCATTCCTTAAGATCAGTAGATGAATTTCTTGAATTTGCTTTATGTTCACCATTATGGCCAAAGGTAAATGGACACATCTTCAAGTCAGTTCAGGTATTTCAGCCATATTTATTGTGAACAGGTGCGTTAAATCAAGCACATACAGTTGCTATGCAGTCTCCATAGACCAACATTAGCAGTAGAACTGGTATGTGTATTAGAGCTGTGTGACTTTAAACATGTCACTGTCATAAGATGCTATTTTTGCTACAAGTTGGTAAGTGAAAGTTGTTTGATTTATTTTTTTTTTTTGCCTCTGTCAAATGTAAATGTTGCTCCTAGAAGCTTCCACTTCACAATAACAGTCCAGCTGCAATGTTATATAGACCATGCCAACTTGGAGTTAAGCCAATGAGTACTGAAGTGTATAGATTGTAAAATTCTCCTATACACTGTTGCATTACTGGATAGATAGTTGTGGAAAATTAGGTTGTTTTTAAAATTGTATATAGAACATGGAATGTGTAGCTGGAGGACTAAATTTGAAACTAAATTGTTCAAAAGATTCAAATATATTTTCAATATACAATGGAACCTCGGGTCACGACCGTAATTCGTTCCAAAACTCTGGTTGCAACCCGATTGGGTCATGACCAGAAGTAATTTCCCCCATAGGATTGTATGTAAATAATCCATTCCGGACCATACAAATTGCATATAAATATATTTTTTTTCAATATTTTTAAGCACAAAAATAGTTATGCCATAGAATGCACAGTGTAATAGTGTTGTTCAATGTTTTTACATTTAGTTTACTGAGAAAACCTTGAACAGAGAAAACTAACATTGCAAGAGTTCACGCTATAGCCTTAACGAACCGCTCACTGTAAACACTTTTTTTTTTTTTTTTTTAATGAGTTTTAAGCACAGGGGAAAAAAACGAACATTTGAAAAATCCTTAATTTATATAAAAACTAACCATAAACAACCAAGAAAACTAACCTTGCATGAGTCGAGTTCTGGCATGAAGGAAGTGAGGAGGAACTGGGTGGAGAGGAGATTAGTTTTGAGGTAAAGTCTGTGACGATGCGGGTTCACTGCATACTACCATCTCGCTTCCGGGAGCCCTTAAACCCATCACTGTCGGTAATGTTACCGATGAGCACGATGGTGAGGCACTACAATGGAGCAAGGCGATGGTGCAAAAAGTGCCAAGTGCTTTTATTAAAATCAACAAAACAACAATCAAAAACAAAGTCCAAATTAAAGTGCAGTGCTTTCAGAATCCTTCAATAAATAAATAATCCCATAAAAACAGAAGTGGAGGTTAAAATCCAATAGAAAAAGTCTTCATTAAATACGAGGCTCAAACAATGCTGGAAGCAGTCTCTTTAAAAACAAGCCCGGTGCATTCTTTAACTGGTGACCCCCGCTGCCTTCTCGGCCTTACACGGCCAGCCGTCGTCCTTCTGGTTACTCCAGCTCCTTGATCGCTCAGCTGGAGCGACCACTTCCTTCTGCCCCACTGCTTGGGCTCACTGTCCAGCTGCATGCCTGCGAGCACGTGGTCGCTCGCTCACACCGGTTCTTTCCACACTGCTTCCTGCTTACTTCCTCACTCCACAACCTCAGTCTTTCTTTTCTTTTTCTTCTCTTTAGCCGCCTCGTGCTTCTACTTTATGAAGAGGACGTGGCAGCTGTAGTGCAGCAATTTATTTAAAACTGGCCTCTTGACGTGAGCTGTGGACCCGCTATACCACAAAGTGTGTCTGCGCGATGCGGTCCACATCTAATTATGCAGATCCAGATCGTCTGGATGACTTTGATTTATGCAAGGACAATTCCAGTTCGGCGCAAAGATGATTCTTCATGTCGTCAGTTCGCACACTTCTCGATGGTCCAGGATTTTTTGGGTGATTTTTCTATGTAATAAACTTTAGTTTTAGCGTAATGAAAATTGCATAATTAGATCTGGACCACCCTATACTATACAGGGAGAGATTGAACATGTGTGGAAATCGGTGGCACGTACAAACCGGAAGGGAAACGAAATGGAGCACAAAGAGTTCACAGCAAATGCACAGGGAGAGATTGAACACGTGCGGTAATCATCGGCGCGTACGAACCAGAAGGGAAACTGGCTTGTTCGTCACCCGAGTGTGTGGTCGTGAACAGATGCAAAAGTTTGGCAAACTTTTTGGTTGTAACCCGATTTGTATGTGTTCAGAGACGTTCGTGACCCGAGGTTCCACTGTAGGTACCTTTTTAAATATCACAATAATATATATATTAATTATATAAAAATAAATGTAGTAGTTGAATAAAAAATCTGACCCAATCTCATCAGCTAAAACTTGTTTGGGTCTTCCGTTAAAATCTGTGCCTTTTAAGGATATAGTGAGAGAACACTTCCCCCCCACCCCATCCCAAGCTTAAAGTTGTGAACTTGGTCTTTAAAATTTTGATCACTTTGTAAAGTAGAACGTTACTGTTTTTACCTTCAAAAAAGTTTTATGTTACACAAAAAGAATAAGCTGTTTTAAGTTTCAGATTTATTACTAATTTCTCATCTTAATTGCCATTTATTGCAATCTGTAAACTAACCAATAAACTTAGGGTGGAGGAAAGACAAAACCTTTTTGCATTTTGATGTGTCTAACCTGTGAACCCAAAACTGCAACCTTCATAATTTTACAGTTACCTCACTACTTAGTGGCTTTAACTGTTGTTGAATTGGTCATGTGCTTCCCAAAATGCTGTGAGAACCTTATTGTGTAGCATCTGGACCTGAATTATCTACCTGTGTTTTGTTTGTCCAAATCATTTCCTTTAAATTATAATTATCAGAAGTTTAGTGTCCTGTCCATGTTCAAATAGCATATATTGCTGAGGATGTCCTCTGAAGAAGGAATTTTGAATGTTACATGGGACTTATGTATGCATATTTTTGCCTGCAGCCCCCCTGTTTCGCCAACCACTGTAAGTTACTTTGCTGCTCCGGGCTCTGTGGCAGCTGCTGTTGCAGCCCAGGCCTCACAAAGCCAGATGTTACCACAGCCGGGGGCATTGGTTCGCATGCAAGGACTTCCCTATAACACAGGTGTCAAAGAAATTCTCAGTTTCTTTCAAGGTTACCAGGTAAGTTCTTCCTTGCTTTAAAAGTTTCATTAACGTGTGCATGGTTATAGTAACAAAGTGGTTAAGTATTGATAGACCCTATTTAAGAGAGACCTTTACATAGGAGATCAATAAAGTCTACTTCCTTAAAATTATCCTTCCCCTTTTTTTTTTTTTTTTTTTTTTTTTTAATCTGACATTCCAAAAATATTTTGTTTCCTTACCCCTCTTTCTTTATCATAGTTACCCAAAATTCAGTAAAGGGATATGTGGGCAGTATGGATGCGATCCTTGTAGTAAAAAAGAGGAAGCTGTGCCCTATTGTAGGATGATAAACATATTTAGCTCTTTTTCTAATTGAAGCAGTTTATAATATTGGAAACATGGGTAAAAATTTAGTTTCACTTGATGATTCTTTGGTAGTGAATATTCAAGACATAAATTCAATAAATTGAACTTCTACCCAGCCAAGCTCAGCTACGGATGCCGCATAGCATCTGTGGTAGGGTAGAAGGGGAAACAAACAGATAAGCTTACCTGTCTCCACCACAATGTGTTTTGAAATTGTGCAGCCTTCACTTTTCCATGTTGAATATGTGCCTAACTTGTATTTTCTTTCCTTTTGCTAACTTTTGAAAGGCGTTCTTCATGTCCTAAAGTGATAAGACCTTCTCTCATTTGGTATGACTTTTGACAAGCAGTGAAGCGAATGGTGATGCCAGTCTAATGAGCACTTGTTCAATTGTTTGTCTTTTGTGTGTCTTCCATTCCCCCCCTCCCCCCACCCCCCCCTACCCCCCCATTTTTCTGGGCATGTTTGAAACGGGAGCTGGGTATAATGGCTTGTGCACCATTCACTTTGCCAAAACCGTTACCAGACTTGCCTCACATCAGTCTTGCAGGCACATGTATACTTTTCCAGCCAAGAATGTTAGCTGACTTTAGCAAAAACAAAGTTTATTTTTGGGTTGAAGTTGTGCACCCTGATCACAACCATGCTTTATACATTTTCCAAGGTGTGCCTGCATGGCTCAGTGGTGGATTATGTTAAATTTTCAAATGCAGTATGGAAAAGTGATGGTTTTACTGTTTAAAAAAAAAAAAAAAAAAAAAAATAGGGCAAGATATACAATTGAGTAAACTATACAGCTGAAATTTCGTATATTAGCCTCCTTGATTTTACTTTGTTACACCATTTTTCTTTTCCTTATATCGCATGTCTGATAACGGTGTGCTTAAGTCCACCTCACTGGTAGTTTAATAGACAAGGTGGCTTTTTATGGTCACAATTGCTGTATGCGGTACAGTATCATCTCATTTAGTGGCTGTGGTGGAACTGGATAAGTTTAATTCTTTACTGTTTGTGGTGGGACTGTTTGTTTCACCTCTTTTTAAAGTGTTTATACAGTATGTCACAAAGGGCAAGTGACAGCAACAAAACACACTGCCAAGATTGTATCTAAGAAAAGAAGTAAATGGAATGTTGGAGGATTAGAGCAAGTAATGGGTTTTCATTTATATATTGGGGAAAATCGATTAACTACATTTCGTTTTAAGAGTAACATAAGGGAAAACTTTTTTGATTTCTGATTGAATTAAATTTTAAGAGAGAACAGTCTAATTTTTGTTTGAGGGTGAATCCTTCCTGTTAGTGAAAACATGCTAGTATACACTTTGGTGGTGGTGCGTCCTGTTGTTGTTGCATTGAGTTTCATGCCTTGAGCTGACATTTTGACTATGCCTTCCTGTGATCTGTGTTGCCTCTCCATGATGAGTGATTGTGCCTTTCTGTACTGTGAGCATTGTCTTCTCTGCCTTGTGCTGACTATTTGGTATGGTTTGACTTGTACTGTAGTTTGCACCTGATGAGTACAACAGCCTCATTCCAGTGAGTGATCAAGCAAGGAGCTTGTTACAGCCCCCCAAAGAGTGGCTCTGTTTGTAATTCCCTACCTTTGGTAAATCGAAAAGGTAAGATGCAGCATGAGGCGTGCCTTCCAACCGAGCCGTACTTTGGGTTGGTGTGGTCATTCCAGAATCCTTTTTTTTTCCCCCCTCGCCTGCTCTAATCCTCCTAACTCTTTGCGAATCATCCGCCTTCGCCTAGGTTGTAATAGGTATTACGATTAACACTTTTTTCTTTGGCGATGATCAACCTTTTTTTGCACCTGGTAATCTTTATTTTTTTTTCTTTTCTATCCCCACTGTAAAATTCTTCTGTTTTACAGTACATGTGTATTATAAGCTGGCCAGATCTCTACACTGATTAGTCTTAAGAGTACAAATGTATTTACTATATACTTTCAGTAGCAGTATCTAATTACTCAACCAATTTTTTTTGTTCTTTACACATTTTTATTAAACTAAACTGGCCATATGCTGCCAGTACAGGAGCAAAAATAAAGGTTTTTAATCGCCAGGATAACATGAGCAACAATCAGTATTGAATAGGTGGTGGGGATTTTTGGGCTTATTTGGATGGTGTCTATCTCTTTGTAGTGCAAGCTTCTAATGTTTTAAGTTTTACTTCTATATAGTTTTATAATAATCTAACAAATGCAAAGAATCAAAATTGCATTATAAACTAACTTTGCTATTTTAACTTCCTGTGTTAAAGTTTAAGGGAGGAGCTGCCAATATTTTCATTATAACATTCAAACTGCATTGTAAAATTTGTCCTTGTGAATTTAAAGGAAGTAATACTCAGCATTAATCTAGCAGCCTTCTCCTGGGGTATTACATTATATTGTGTAGCCTTTGCAGTTTATAGAAGCAAGATTGTTACTGCCTTTTCATTTGTACACATTAGAACTTATGCTAGAATTCTGCAGTTGCTGCTTTTATGATGATATGGGAGAAAGTCATTCTAGTCATTGAGGCAATTCTTAATGTTATATAAACACTTGGAGGCAAAGTCTTAAATGTGTCTAACAATTCAAGGTTATGAGCGTCCGCACATTAAGATTTTTGTACATTGATATTTTTGGTTGTTTGTTAATTTTGATTTGATTGGCACTATAAACTGCAATAAAAATGAAACCTTCAACAGATAAATCAGTAGCTGGTAAACTATCTTGGCTTGTGACAAAGCCCACGTATTGTCTTGTAAGCCGCTTTCCTGTAGATGCTGATTAGAAGTGCAGTCCACTTCTAAAGGGACTACATTATATAAAGGTTATTTTCTTATCTTGAGTTTAAAGCAAATAAAATAACTTGATTATGATTTTCTCGTACTATTTCACTCTTGGGTAAGAATTGTTACAGTGATAAAGGTTTTGTCAAAGCACTTCAACTGCAAATGGCTCTGGTACAACTCTGAAGTCTCCAGACTGCGTACTCTCCAGATTTGTTTGCATATTAACATCCTTTCTGTGAATGTAAGGCAGCACTACTTCCACAGCTACTTTTGTTTTATAAAAAAAAATACCATAAGACGCACTATATTTTGAGGGCTTAAAATATTTGGGTAAGATTTGAGGACTCCTATGGCCTTTTATGTATCTCTTTTTAAAGAGCCAGCAGAATTGTTCCTTTTCTCTGATTTGATTCTGTATTTGAAGCTTTGAGTATTCCAAAGTAGGCTTGCTAAGGAAAGCAAAGGCGAGTGTTCTTGTTGATAATTCATACATGTTGTCTTATACCCATTTTAAATGTGCAAAGTGCCACCTTAGTTTTTAGTGTTCTTGGTTTTGTCTCCACACAGAGCATACTTTAAGTAGCGGTTTTAACCAGGAAACTCCCACAATATCCCGTTTTTAAGCACTGATGTTCAGTCCTACCAAATTATTCTGGCACTGCTTCCTCCAGACATGGTTGTATTCTTATGATTCATCAATCATCTAATTGTGACTGAACCGCTTTGCCGTCAGTCCCTTGGACATGGGTCTTCTTTTTGGCTACTGCCAGTGCCAGTCAATTTTTGATCTGTTAGTACCTTAAAGTTTTGGTGTCCCTCTTGCTAAAACTGCAGAAATGGCTACTTTTAAACTCCTTTTTAGTTGTGTTCGCTGTCCATCTTTAATTCATGACTTCTTAGTTTTTAACAGAGTTCTTTGTATGTTGCAAGTCCTTGGGTTCCACCAAGAGATGGGAGATACTCTTCTAGAAGTATGGTATTCCCATTCAGGAATAGAATATCTATCTAGCATTTCTGAATACAAACCATGGAAAACATTTAAGTTCTTTAGATAGATAGATACTTTATTAATCCCAAGGGGAATTCACACTCTCCAGCAGCAGCATACTGATAAAGAAAAAAGAGTGATAACAATGCAGGTATACAGACAGACAATATCTTTGTATTTTGTTAATGTTTACCCCCCAATGGATGGAATTGAAGAGTCGCATAGTGTGGGGGAGGAACGATCTCCTCAGTCTGTCAGTGGAGCAGGAAAGTGACAGCAGTCTGTCGCTGAAGCTGCTCCTCTGTCTGGAGATGATACTGTTTAGTGGATGCAGTGGATTCTCCATTATTGACAGGAGCCTGCTCAGTGCCAGTCGCTCTGCCACGGATGTCAAAGTGTCTAGCTCCGTGCCTACAATAGAGCCTGCCTTCCTCACCAGTTTGTCCAGGCATGAGGCATCCCTCTTCTTCATGCTGCCTCTCCAGCACACCACCGCCTAGAAGACGGCACTCACCACAACCATCTGATAGAACATCTGCAGCATCTTATTGCAGATGTTGAAGGAAGCCAGCCTTCTAAGGAAGTATAGCCGGCTCTGTCCTCTCTTACACAGAGCATCAGTATTGGCAGTCCAGTCTAATTTATCATCCAGCTGCACTCCCAGATATTTATAGGTCTGCACCTCTGATGATCACGGGGTCCATGAGGGGCCTGGGCCTCCTAAAATCCACCACCAGCTCCTTGGTTTTGCTGGTGTTCAGCTGTAGATGGTTTGAGTTGCACCATCTAACAAAGTCCTTGATTAGGTTCGTATACTCCTCCTCCTGCCCACTCCTGATGCAGCCCACGATAGCAGTGTCGTCAGCGAACTTTTGCACGTGGCAGGACTCAGAGTTGTATTGGAAATGTGATGTATATAGGCTGAACAGGACCAGAGAAAGTACAGTCCCCTGCGGCGCTCCTGTGTTGCTGACCACAATGTCAGACCTGCAGTTCCCGATACGCACATACTGAGGTCTGTCTTTAAGATAGTCCACGATCCATGCTATCAGGTATGAATCTACTCCTATACTTATGATTGATGGTTTCCAGTCCTATTCCTGCAAGTTTTTGCTCTAGCCAGTTTTATAATTAGTCATTTTACCTTTAATCTTGTTTGCTTAGTTCTCTTTTTATTTTGTATTTAGAATGGAGCAGTACAGTGAGATTTACATTTTAAAGACATTTTGGAACGTGTTTGGCCTAGTTTTAGGGTCTTAACTCTTTTGCAACTTTCCTATTACACTTTCAGTTTCCTTGCTTAATTGTATCTTGGTATTAATGACATGTGAAATTGACACCAGGACACATGACTCGGTGTTGAATGCTACAGGTATTTGGGCATCAAACCTAAATTAGCAGAACACCTTAACTAATAAACCAAGATAAAAACATGACAATTATTCCCATTTCGCACACAAATGCTTGCTATACAGTGGTATTTAAAATCTGCTACATAACAGATTGGTAGAGCTTAACCAAACAAGCTCAGTGGTCACTTATTTTGACCCATCTCCCTCTCCCCAATAATCTCACTTTAAATTCGGTAGTTGTGCTCAATCTTGAAATTAAAACTCTTATGTATGTTGTAATTGGAAAACCACTGTGAAAGCCAGCAAAAGGTAAGTTTTAGTGTAGCAGAATGAAATTGTTAAAGGTCATTGAGTACGGTAACAAACATACTGTACAGAGAGCATTGAATAAAATGTGATAGAGGTTTAACTTCTATAGTGCATACCCTTATTTCATGTTATAAAATTTTTGCAGCAATTTTATAAATTCAGTAAATTGAACATGCAATTGCAGAAACACATTCAGATGATTTATAAGTTTGTTTCAAGCTAATGTTTACTGCCATAACTGCCAGACCAGCCAAAAAGAAAACATGTTTGTAAAATGGTTTTGGGACTAGAAGAAGGCAGGGCTCCTGATGACCCTACATCTCTGATGCTCGTTTTTCTTGTTTGGTGGTGGTAGTAGTTGTTGGAGTGCTTGCAAAAAAACAAAATTACAAATTGTAAAGCAAGCCTTTGGATATAACTCGCCAAGATGTGCTTTACTAGTGGTGTTGCTTTTCTCTTGAGCTTTCATTAAGCCTTGTGCAGAAGTTGGAGTTAAGATGTAACAGATGGGGAATGGTTGTGCCAGAATTTCACTTGGTATATGTTGGAGACTCGGAAAAATAGCACTATGTAGAGTGGTGGCGTTGGGGCTGTGATTGCTACAGTGTTGATTATGCAAGTGGCAATGAAGAATTTTCAATGGAATTGGCAAATATTGTGAGGGTATGTAATTCAGCAGGGCAATGTAGAAATCGTGTTGGGATTTCATTAAAATTGTTTGTGAGAACTGCTGCTTTCTGTTTGAGGTTTGTTGTTCTTTCATTTATTGTAAGAACATTTCTTAGTTATTTCCAGACTCTTCCATGTAATGTCTAAGCTACTTTGGATACGTGTGCTTAATCTTAAGTAGAAATTTAAAATCTGAATATCACACTTCAGTGAATTGTTTCATTTAAATGAACCTGGTGAGGGTGCTGTTTTCATCTAGATTGCTTTTCTCCTTTAAGGTTGTGGATTTAGAAGCAAAGCTGGAAAAAATATGTAAAAGTCCAATACAAATTAATGCACTTTTTTTTAACTTATTGTACACTAATTTACAAGTGAATGAATTCTCTCAAGCCTTTGAGCACTTGCTGTTCATTCATTCTTATCTGCTATAAGCCCACAGTGCAATGATTTCCCAATATGTAATTTTTTTTTAATTTTTTTTTTTTTAATTTATTTATTATTATTATTGTCAACCTTTTTGAGCTCATTAAGTAAGCTGGAAATGAAACCTTTATCAAAGATGTCTTTTCTAGCATGGTTTGGTGCAATTTATGGAATTTTAGAAGATGAGTAACACAGGGACGTTTATCATGTCGGCTTAAAAAATTGCTCACTAACGTTCAATAAAAGAGATTAATTGAAGTGGGAATTTTTTTTTTTTTTTTTGGGTCTTTTAGGAATTACTTGGTAGAATGGTAGAAAGTTTGAATGTTTGTTTCCTTTTATTCCAGCTGCATCCAGATTCTATACTTGTGTTGTACAATTTCAGTGGCCAGCGCAGTGGCGAAGCTTTGGTTACCTTTCCAAGTCTTGAAATGGCAAAGCAAGCTGTGGCTGAGCGGTCTGGTCGCACTATTGCAGGCAGATACATTGATCTTTTTGTGGTATAATTTTTTTGGCTTGGCAGATGGAAAGGAGCACAGATACCTCTGGAAGACTTTTTAATTAAGTTGTTCCTGTTAAAGTGCCTATTTTTGTTTTAAACCTGTCCTGAATGCTGAAGTTTGATTGTTCAAAAGAGACCTGATGGGTATACCTCAAATGGCAAATCACCTACCTAGCTGATCAGCGTGTGGGTGAAAGGACCTAAAAGGCCAAGCACTTCAGTGTACTGCTGCTCTATAGCCCCAACTTTTCTTTTTTTTTTTTCTTTTTGCACACATCCCAGCATCTGAGATTCTACAAGTTGTTTGAAGAAGCAGTCACTCTCCTTAATGCCTGCACTCTGATCTGTTTATGAACTAGCATAATTGGAAACCTTGGATTTATAAATATGAAAAGCTATTTTGTACCTGTATTTCTGGCCCTCAAATCTTTGGAAAGATTCAAAGTACCTCTGTTTTTGTTCCATCTGTTTCATCCTGGATGTCCCATTACCGGCTTGCTGGGGGGTCTGAAGTTCTGTGAAGTTCATTTACTTTACAGTGCTACAAGAGCCAACAGTCTGCCTTCCATTAATGTAAATCCTGGTTGCCATTCCCATTTGTTTTTACAGTGAAACACACCTCAGAGGATACAATAAGTCTATAAAAAATGGAGACCTTGGAAATGTTTTCTTCTTGAACCCAAATAGATGGACTTGTATACATTCATAAGAATCTACAAAAACCTGGACATCCGAGATTTGTTTCCTTAAACAGTTCTGTACCCTTGTGTGCCTTCAAAACATTTAACACTTGAGAATTGAGTCCAGTGGAGCTGAGGCCAGCTTTCAGTTACTATGCCTTATAGTGCATGTTATGTAGATTTTTTTTTTTTTTTTTTCTGTATGTGGACAAACCATACTGTGTATTGTATATGCATATGATTGACTTTAACTGTAGTTGTCTGAAAGCAATCTGCTACATGGACACCTTGACTCGCTCATTATTTTATGCCTTAAATGAGTGTCCAGAGCAGCAGAAAATGTATGAGAACCTCAACAGAATAGAGCTTGAGGTTTTTGTTTTTGTTTTTTTTTATTATTTTAACAAGTTTGAAACTTGTTTGATTTGAGAGATTTGTATGTATCTTTAAAATAATAAACAAAAACCTAATATAATGAGTCATTTTTTGTATTTTTTTAAGACTAAAATACTTTTCTGAGTATTGCTGAGGTACTGCTTCTGTGTCACAATGTTAAGAGTGGGACGTCTCTTTTGCTCTGTCCTTCATTCCAGCCAGAAGTCACTGGAAGATATTGCAGACTACATTTATTTCAACCTAATCTTTATTCAATTATGTTTTTATTCTCTTTTTGCACCACTAATCATTTGAATTTCCCTTCATGCTTTAATAAAGTATTGTTAAATTCACTGGTTGGGGTTTTTAAGAATGGAGTCTCTGGGCTAAGCTAACGTCTTTCTTTGAAAAGGCCCAATTGTGTGTCTAAGGTGCTGTTGTGATTGTAATGTGACCTATTTAATTTTAAGCAAGACTGTCTACATTTCTGTATTTTGTCCTTGGCAGATGACAATTTTAGAAAAAAACAAAAAAGGGTTTTGAAAATTCAACATCTCTTTTTTTTTTTGAATTGAGAGACTCTGCTAATAGAGCCAAATGTAAAGGACAGGAGTCATAAACCCACAAATTTTGAATACTGCGGCTGCTTGTCTGAAGCAGTTACGGTTAGGCCTGCATTGGAGGATATGAAGGTAAGAAATAAAATTTGAGACTGATGCCCAGTTTGTGCAGCTCTGGTGTGTCACCAAAGCCTACCACACCTCCAAACTTTGATTTGCCAAAGTCCTTTTGGCCAAGGCTGCTTGATCTGTTTGCCTTTGTAAATGCCCAACCCCCCAGCATCTTAGTTGTCAAAACATTTTTGTAGTTTAATAAGCAGGAGGAGAGGAGGAAGGTAAAGAGTGGAACTGAGGGTAGGAACTTTGAATGTTGGCAGTATGACTGGTAAGGGGAGAGAGTTAGCAGATATGATGGAGAGAAGGAAGGTTGATATATTGTGCATGCAAGAGACTAAATGGAAGGGGAGTAAGGCCAGGTGGATTGGATTCAAATTGTTCTATCATAGTGTGGATAGTAGGAGAAATGGAGTAGGGGTTATTCTGAAGGAACAGCATGTCAAGAGTGTTTTGGAGGTGAGAAGAGTGTCAGAGTAATGATTATGAAGCTGGAAATTGGAGGTGTGCTGATGAATGTTGTTAGTGCATATGCACCGCAAGTTCAGTATACAATTGGTGAGAGAGAAGATCTTTGGAGTGAGTTGAAGTGATGAACGGTGTACCCAAGGGACAAAAAGTGGTGTTTGGAGCAGATTTCAATGGACATGTTGGTGAAAGGAACGGTGGAGACGAGGGGGTGATGGCTAGGTATGGTGTCAGAGAGGAATGAAGGTCAGTGGATAATGGATTTTGCCAAAAGAGTGGACATGGCTGTGGTGAATACGTATTTTAAGAAGAGGGAGGAACATAGGGTTACACACGAGTGGAGGAAGATGCACAAAGGTAGATTACATCCTATGCAGAAGAGCTGATCTGAAGGAGACTGAAGACTGCGAAGTGGTGGCAGGGAAAAGTGTAGTTAAACAGCATAGGATGGTGGTCTGTAGGATGACGTTGGAGACCAACAACAAGAGGAGGAGAGTGAGGGCAGTGCCAAGGATCAAATGGTAGAAGTTGAAAAAGGAAGACTGCAAGGTTGAGTTTAGGGAGGAGGTGAGACGGGCACTGGGTGGCAGTGAAGAGTTACCAGAAAGCTTGGGAAACTACAGCAGATGTAGTAAGGGTGACAGCAAGAAGGGTGCTTGGCGTGACATCTGTAAAGAGGAAAAGGAAACCTGGTGGAGGAATGAGGAAATACATGAGAGTATACAGAGGAAGAGGATGACAAAGAAGTGGGATAGTCAGAGATGCAGAAAGTAGACAAGAGTACAAGGAGATAAGGCACAAGATGAAGACTAAAGAAAAAGGTGTATTATGAGTTGTATGAGAGGTTGGACGCTAAGGAGGGAGAAAAGGACCTGTACCGATTGGCTAGACAGAGGGACAGAGCTGGGAAAGATGTGTAGCAGGTTAGGTTGATAAAGGATAAAGATGGAAACATACTCAAGTGAGGAGATTGTGTTGAGCAGATGGAAAGAGTACTTTGAGAGGCTTATGAATGAAGAGAACAAGAGAGAGAGAGAAGAGGTTGGATGATGTGGAGATAGTGAATCAGGAAGTGCAACGGATTAGCAAGGAGGAAGTAAGGATAGCTATGAAGAGGATGAAAAATGGAAAGGCTGTTGGTCCAGATGACATACCTATGGAAGCATGGAGGTGTTTAGGAGAGATGGAAGTGGAGTTTTTAACCAGATTGTTTAATGGAATCTTGGAAAGTGAGAGGATGCCTGAGGAGTGGAGAAGAAGTGTACTGGTGCTGATATTTAAGAATAAGGGGGATGTGCAGGACTGCAGTAACTGCAGGGGAATAAATTTGATAAGCCACAGCATGAAGTTCTGGGAAAGAGTAGTGGAAGCTAGGTTAAGAAGTGAGGTGATGATTAGTGAGCAGCAGTATGGTTTCATGCCAAGAAAGAGCACCATAGATGTGATGTTTGCTCTGAGGATGTTGATGGAGAAGTTTAGAGAAGGCCAGAAGGAGTTGCATTGCATCTTTGTGGACCTGGAGAAAGCATATGACAGGGTGCCTCGAGAGGAGTTGTGGTATTGTATGAGGAAGTCGGGAGTGGCAGAGAAGTATGTTAGAGTTATACAGGATATGTACGCGGGAAGTGTGACAGTGGTGAGGTCTGTGGTAGGAGTGACAGATGCATTCAATGTGGAGGTGGGATTACATCAGGGATTGGCTCTGAGCCCTTTATTTGCAATGGTGATGGACAGGTTGACAGACTAGATTAGACAGGAGTCCTCATGGACTATGATGTTTGCTGTTGACATTGTGATCTGTAGCGAGAGTAGGGAGCAGGTTGAAGAGATTCTGGAGAGGTGAAGATATGCTCTACAGAGGAATGAAAGTCAGTAGGAACAAGACAGAATACATGTATGTAAATGAGAGGGAGGTCAGTGGAATGGTGAGGATGCAGGGAGTAGAGTTGATGAAGGTGGATAAGTTTTTAAATACTTGGGATCAACAGTACAGAGTAACAGGGATTGTGGAAGAGAGGTGAAAAAGAGAGTGCAGGCAGGGTGGAATGGGTGGAGAAGAGTGTCAGGAGTAATTTGTGACAGATGGGTATCGGCTGGTCTCACTACCACCCTGCAGATCTTCCCTTTTACTCTTGCTATGTTATATGGGTTGGAGATGGTGACACTGACCAGAAAGTAGGAGACAGCTGAAGGTGGCAGAGTTAAAGATGCTAAGATTTACATTGAGTGTGATGAGGATGGGCAGGATTAGAAATGAGTCCATTAGAGGGTCAGCTCAAGTTGGACGGTTGGGAGACAAAGTCAGAGAGGCGAGATTGTGTTGGTTTGGACATGTGCAGAGGAGAGATGCTGGGTATATTGGGAGAAGGATGCTAAGGATAGAGCTGCCAGGAAAAAGGAAAAGAGGAAGGCCTAAGAGGAGGTTTATGGATGTGGTGAGAGAGGACATGTAGGTGATGGGTGTCACAGAGCAAGATGCAGACGACAGAAAGATATGGAAGAAGATTATCAGCTGTGGCAACCCCTAACGGGAACAGCCGAAAGAAAAAGAATAAGCTGGTATTGCACTGGCTATTATGCTGTGAGTATTCTGTTAAGTTTGGTAACTAACTGATCAGCCTGCCATTTTAAGTAGCCGCCTTAGTGTTTAACCCCAGAAAAATTAGTCAAACATTGAATTTACTTCAACAATAAAAATGTGATGATGTGTAACAGAAATGACCAAGTAACCAAAACATAGTCATACATACAGTGGGAAAGGTATGTGCAGTTGCCCTGTGCTATACTGCTAGATCTTAGTGTGACAGGTTTTGAGACCCTCAGCAACACTCTGCCATGTGTTGGAGTCGGAACAGTTAGTTGCATATGAGGAGGCAGAATGTCACAATTGAGGTGCTCCTTATGTTTTTCAAGTAGGCTATCGCAGAACAAGGCTTTATGACTTATTTATTTCCCCTGACATGAACATTGACAGTTGCTGCATGGTGAACAGTGCTAAGGGGGCTTACATCTATCTTGTCGTCATTCTTGATTGCATTCATTTTCCCTTTTTGCCACGTAGATACTGGCAGTTTTGGTCCTAGAGTGCCATGTCCATGTCACCATCTATTGGCCAGTTCACCTTGTCATCACTCTAATGGTTTAGTTTCAGTTTGTTCTAAAGCTGGCGTTATCACTTCTGGTGTTGATGCCATTGTGTTTTGGTTGAAGGCTCCACCCCACTCACGAATATTGAGTACCCTTACAGTGGCAAGATACAGAATTTTTTTTTTTTTTTTTTTTGCAGGATGTTATTTCATCCACTAGATGGCAGCAGATTACTGTTTTGAGAGTTTAAGATTAAAAAAAAATTGAAAGCAGTTAATTAAATTTCCCCCCCCGATTCTGATTTCAGCTTAACTGTAATTACTCGACATAGAATTCCGAGCCCAAGTCCTGCTCAGGGTTAACACCAAGGAGGTTAAAGAAATCCTTGGTCATCAACATAATGTATACATTTACTACTCTTAGGTTTTGGTAACTTGTATCTCAGAATGGATGAATAGTAACTTTCTCAAATTAAATAAAGAAAAAACCGAAATCTTAGTGATTGGCAATAATGGATACAATGAGGCTATTAGAAATAAACTGGATGCATTAGGATTAAAAGTCAAATCGGAGGTAAAAAGCTTAGGGGTAACCGTTGATTGTAATCTGAATTTTAAATCGCATATTAATCAGATCACTAGGATAGCATTTTTTCACCTAAGAAACATAGCAAAAGTTAGACCTCTTATATCATCGAAAGATGCAGAGAAATTAGTTCACACTTTTGTTTTCGGTCGGCTAGATTACTGTAACGCACTCCTCTCAGGTCTACCCAAAAAAAGACATCAATCGTTTGCAACTAGTGCAGAATGCAGCTGCTAGAATCCTAACTAGGAAAAGAAAATCCGAACACATTTCTCCAGTTTTGATGTCACTACACTGGTTACCTGTGTCATTCAGGATTGACTTTAAAATTCTGCTTATGGTTTATAAAGCTTTAAATAATCTCGCTCCATCTTATATATCGGAATGTCTGACACCTTATATTCCAAATCGCAACCTCAGATCCTCAACTGAGTGTCTGCTTAGAATTCCAAGAGCAAAACTTAAAAGAAGTGGTGAGGCGGCCTTCTGCTGTTATGCACCTAAAATCTGGAATAGCCTGCCAGTAGGAATTCGCCAGGCTAATACAGTGGAGCACTTTAAAAAACTGCTGAAAACACATTACTTTAACATGGCCTTCTCATAACTTCACTGTAATTTAATCCTGATACTCTGTATATCCAATTAATTATAATAACTATTCATTCAAAATCTGTACTAACCCCTACTCTCTCTTCTGTTTCCTTTTCCGGTGTCCTGTTGGTGGTGGCGTGCGCCACCACCATCTACCCAAAGCACCATGATGTTCCAACAGTGATGGATGGATTAAAAGCCAGAAGTCTGTATGACCATCAACATCAAGTGACTCCATGAGAACCCGAACTACAAAGAGGACTGTTTCATTTATGTTAGGTAGAATGCCCAGAGGGGACTGGGCGGTCTCGTGGCCTGGAACCCCTACAGATTTTATTTTTTTCTCCAGCTTTCTGGAGTTTTTTTTTGTTTTTTCTGTCCACCCTGGCCATCAGACCTTACTCCTTTCTATGTTAACTAATGTTGTCTTATTTTAATTTCTTATTTTGTCTTTTATTTTTCTTCTCTTCATTATGTAAAGCACTTTGAGCTACTTTTTGTATGAAAATGTGCTATATAAATAAATGTTGTTGTTGGTACATTTTTGTATTTGTGGACATATTGCTTTGCATCTTTAGGTTATGTTGAGTAGAAATTAAAAACAAACTTGCTTTCTCCTTAAGCTGCTCTCCCATTACACGACTTCGAGGATGTCAAATGTGACATAGACCTTTACGAGCTGCGGATAAAATCGATGGGAAGGACCAAATCCGGAAAGTGATTTATGTTGCTCATCCCTGAAGAGTTGAAAAATAAGGAAATAAAGATCGGTCACCTGTCTGTGAGGCGATGCCAGTGAATGAAACGGTAAGATATGAAGGAAGTGGTGTAGAGCCATAATGGGAACATCTAACACTTGAATTTTTAATTTTTTTTTTAAATTTAGATTGTAGAAGGGGGTCCAAGATAAACACAAAGAAATTAGCTTCTACGTAGAACTTTTACAACAAATTTGTGACGGGGATGTATGTAAATCCAGAAATAAGTACAAGATTTTGTAGCGGAGCCACATAGGGGGCTTTTATTTTTGTGTATGTAAGTACTGTTGAGTGATTGTTAAATTTGAACAACAACGCTGGTCTCAGATTCCTGTTTGTAAATTGGGGTCTCTGTCTTTATACAAGTTTGCAAGATACGGAGGGGACTGGGGGATATTTTTTTTTTGTTTTTTTTTGTTTGTGGTTTGTAGACATTACACAGATAAAACCAGAAGACTTTTTTGATTGTACCATTTTCAGATCGACTCCATCAGCAGCAGCACCTAAGGGCGTTTGTGGTGGTGAAGGATGGCAGTGGATTCTTTCTCCTCACAATCCAGCCCACCAATGCTCTTTGATAAGGGGTGCACCCCCGAAGACTATTCATCTTCTGGGCTCTGGTGGTAGGACTGTGATCACTATCCAAGTTTATTAAAAGGAGTGTTGTGCGCATCTTTCCATCCTTTAACCTTTGTTTACTGTAGTTGATGAAAGTGGTTCTAGAAACGTAAAGACTTTTCTAGGACTGTAAATCGTATGGGGGCTTGTTCATGTTCACTTACAATGTTTGTAAGTACAGTAGTAGTTATAAATGTCCCTTATTTACTATATATTTTTTTGAATGTGTTTAATCTATATAGGTATTTTTGGGGAGTTAATATTTGGGCATCAGCGTGGAAATGCTATAAGGCTTAGTTGTTGGCCTGATTCTGTCCGGCCCTCATTTTTAAAATGTAGCGTAAATCTGCTGGCATCCTCTGTGCTTTCTAGCAGCTGGAAGTTTACTACAATTTTAAAATCTGCATGTGGGGATCTTGTTCGAGTGATGGAAGACGAGAATGTGAGATTGCCGAGCAGATTGGAGCAGCGCCTCTGGGGGTGTGGTACAGTTAACTGGGAGTCCAAAGATGAAATGATGCATTGTGATGCCAGCATGATATCACACCGCTGAAGCAGCCATGCACAGATCTCTCAAGCATGCATTCTGTAATATCTTTGCAGAGCTGCTTCGGGCACACATGTTGCCATCTGATCACCCTGGATGTGTTTAGGGGTACATTAGTAGATTGTAATCGGAATACTGGAAGTACTGCCACTGGGCGTATAACACTGATGATCTCTGTGCAGCACCACATGGGGAATTTGCATGCATAATTAGCCATGTGCTTCCCTTACCAGTCAGTAATAGCCTTCCCCCTCCATGAAAATAAAGTAACCCTGTGCTATAATAACAATGAAAGATTTATTAGTGTTTACAATGTATTTTCTATTTTCATGGTTTAAATTTAACAAAAGAGATTTCAGGGACAATCAGTGCTGCAAATTCAAACAGTGGGTGAGATTCCTGTTGGGCACAGAGCCAAGTGCGTTAAGAAGATGATGGCACCTCCTCATCCTGGGCATCACTGGTGGTATAAACCCCAAAATCTGATCGCACTTGCCGGTTTTGTGTGGGCTTAGATCAGGGTTCTCCAACTCCAGTCCTGGAAGGCCACAGTGGCAGCAGGTTTTCATTCTTACCCTTTTCTTAATTAGTGACCTGTTTTTGCTAATTAACTTCTTTGGAATTTTAATTGTTGTTAATTAAACCCGTGGTTTAATTACATGACTTGTGCTGCTCTCACTGTGCAATAGCAGACATTTCACAAATTGTTGATTTTCTCTTTTCTAAGAGCTCTGCTAAAATGTTTTGTTGACCTGAGCAGATCTGCATTCCTAAGATCTTCATCTTTCTTTCTTTTCAGATAATTTATGATGGACACCGTTTACTGGTCCTGTTTTGGCTCATTTTGTATCTAATTAAGGAAAAAGAAACAATTCAGGGGTCTGAGTCTTCAGAAGCAAGTCAATTAAAATTAATTCAAAAGAAGTTCATTAGCAGCACAAACAGGTCACTAATTAAGAAAAGGGTTAGAATGCAAACCTGTAGCCACTGCGGCCCGCCAGGAGCGGGTTAATAGGGGTGTTAATAGGGGTGTTAATGTCAAAACCCACCATAATGCTTACCCCATGCCTTTTGGGCTAAAAAAAAAAAAAAATGCTGTAGCAACATTTCAGTGGGTAATGGAGGAGGTGCTGAAGGGGGGCGCTTGCAAAAATCTACTTCATTTGCATGGAGGACCTCATTGTCTTCTCCTTGACTGTCCATCTCCTTCAGGACCTCAATGGCTCAGACAGGCTCTGCATCCACTGAACATAAAGTGTCCCTTCCTACAGACCCAAACCTCTGACAGTTGGTGTTGGTTGGAGGAGTGAGGGTTGACCTGAAGAAGGTGACTGTGGGTGGGGGGTACCCCCGTCCTACAATGCTTTTTAGGTATGGTGGAGTGGTATCACAAATTGATTCCCAACCAGGCTGACAAGGAAGGAGGTGACCTGGCTATGGGTGTCAAGATGTATTTGAGATGTTAAAGAAGGCAATGCAGCATCCGCCTGTCTTGGCACAGCTCGCCCCTCCGCTTGCCCCCAGTGATCACGGACTCAGGCCTGTATTAATGAAGCTATGAGATGGCAAACAAAAGGTTATAGCCTATGGCTCAAGTACAGTGGAGAAATGGCACCACTGCCTTGAGGGGGTTCACAGTGTACACAGACCACTGTGCTTTGAACTGGGC
This sequence comes from Erpetoichthys calabaricus, assembly GCF_900747795.2. Lineage (NCBI taxonomy): Eukaryota > Metazoa > Chordata > Cladistia > Polypteriformes > Polypteridae > Erpetoichthys > Erpetoichthys calabaricus. Next base: position 39,205,946 of record NC_041402.2, read on the forward strand.
TATTAATTGCCCGAAGACTTCACCTCGACTAACCAGGTGTGTTCTTTGACTCCAGCATTTCCATTTTAAGGTGTTCTGTCAGAAGGGTTGTGGTAAAGTGCCTCCAGCTGAATTATCCTGGGTTCCTGAACAGAGCCAGACATCAGCTGTCGGTGTTGTCTCAAGTCAGTGGACTGGTTTGCCTCTTGGCCTGCAGGACAAAGCCTGAGCTCAGCCGTCCAGTGTAGGGTGGCAATAAAGAGTCTGGTGGAGAGTGTCCCATCTGCTTTGGGGTATCCAATATCAGCTGCTTGTCACAGAAGCCTTGACTCCGAACTTCCTGAAATATTACCATGACAGCCCGGAGCACGTTGGTGGAACAAACACTGTCCAGAAGATCTTGGAGACAGCCTGGTGGCTGACAGTTTGTCTGGATGTGTGGAGTCATGTAAGAAAGTGCATGGTGTGTCAGCACTGTAAAAACGCTCCTGCTTTATCTGCAGGGCTCTTGCAATCCACAGCAGTAGGAGAGATTTTGGGAATTGACTTCTTGAGACCACTGCCTCGGAGCAAGAACAAGAAGGCCTTGTCGCTGGTGGTGGTGGTGGTGGTGGATTATTTCACCAATTGGGTGGAACTGTTTGCCTTACCCAATGTCAAAACAGAGCAGCTTTGTTCTATCCTAAAAGGTGAGCATTGTCTCAGAGAGGGGGGCTGCAGTTTACCAGCATGGTTACTCTCCCAAACCCCCCCAAAAGAAGTGGAACCTGCAGCATAAGAAGACTACTGCCTATCACACCCAAGGCATCCTGACTGAGTGAGTTAACTGGACCCTAAAGACCATGCTGGCATCCTTCTTTGGGGACCACCATCAGGGGTGGTAACAATGCTTCCCAGAGCTCTGCCTTACTCTGAACACCGTGTAGCATGAAGTGACAGGTGAGACTCCTCCGGTTTTGGCTGTCACCAAATTCCCCTTGAAAGAATGATTTCCATATTCCCCCCCCACATCCTGCCTCTGGTCCATATAACTCCTTATACCATCTTGCATTGCTAAAGAAACGGCTTCAGGAGAGGATGAGTAGATGTTAGGGCAGGCTGGCCAAGGCGTTTAACAAGAAACAGCGATCTGTGAAATACACTGATGGATATCTGCTCTGGTTGTGTAGTCCTCTCCTCTCCAAAGCCACCTCAGAAATTTTCTGCAAAGCTTACGGCACAATGGTTTGGACCTGCCATACCAATACAGGAGATAAGACCAACTCTGTCAATGTGGCCAACATCAAGCCCTACTTTGAACCAAAGAGTGGTCTGAGGGTGAGGAATATGTAGTGGGCCACCTGATAAGCATCAAAAAATACATGATTCATTCCTCCCTCATCCTTGTGGATTCCTAGTTATTATATATTGTATATATTGTACGTATATATTTCCTTTGACCTGTTCCTAGGTTGTGGCCATTTGTTGTATTTTGTTTGTGGCTGTCGTTCTGTTTGTATCTTTTGTTTGAGACACTGTGGTGCAGTGGTTAGCACTGCTGCCTCACAGCTCGGGCTTCATGTATAAACGATGCGTACGCACAAAAATGTTGCGTAAGCCCGTTTCCACGCTCAAATCACGATGTATAAAATCTAAACTTGGCGTAAAGCCACGCATATTTTCCCGCTAGCTAAATGCTTGGCGTACACAAGTTCTCCACTCGGTTTTGCAAACTGGCGGCACCCAGCGTCAAAGCAGCGCTGTGGTTTCCCTTTCCTTTTTAGATCCACATCCCTGACGCGGCTTTATCATATACACTGAAATTAACCACATATTGTTTATTAGTTTAAGGCATCTGATTGTAATGAACCTGTGACAATATAATGGTCCTCAGAATGGTCACACTATTCTAAATACCATAGCTGCTTTAGCGTTGTTACTCTCACTGCACCTTTTTGTTCTTCTTTCAGCTGCTCCCGTTAGGGGTTGCCACAGCAGATCATCTTTTTCCATATTACTCTCACTGTATTACTCTCGGAGTATTAATATCACTGTATCTGAGTGTGGAGTCGCAGCTCTACAGCAGCTGATTGGAAAGAGAATTATCGGTATACAGCATCAAGCACACGCTGCCTCAGCCATGCTGTCTATTTGAACTGCTCTCACACGGCAAACGCTTCAGAGCCTTTCCTGTGCTGACCTCGCAGTTCAGAAACAGTTTCATCCCAAGAAATACAAACGCACTCAATCAGTCCATCAAGTGCTCCTTGTAGAACTGTTTGCACTTATAAGTACAATCACCTCACTGTAAACTTGCGATACAGTTATAATATTACACAACCTGAGCCACTTTATAAAGCTCGTATTTACATATGATGACGATATCATTTTTAAGATGAAGTGCAGCAAAATGTTAATTACATTATACAGATAAAATGTTAACATCATTTAAATAATCTATATTGTTAATAATTAAACATGTGAGGACACGGTGTCGCAGTGCTAGCGACTAGCTGGTGCCCATTCTGGGATTGTTCCTGCCTCGCGCTGTATTCTTGCTGGGGCTGGCGCAACACTGGCAGGATAGATAGACAGAATAATTAAACACGTACTATGAAGATATTTCGATGTTCCTTAAAAGTTTTAAAGAATCAGAGTTCTAAGCTTACAGATGGCTTAACATCTTAACAGAGCTGATTGTGTGGTGATTGGTTACTTGGAGAAAGCAACGGAAGGATAGGAATTGGGGGTTAGTACGTTTGAAAGAGACAGTACTGCTACAATAAAATATTTCATTGAAGGTTGCGCACGGCGCAGAAAGCATCTTGCGGGAGGCAGGAACAATCTCTGGCCAGGGTGCCAGCTCGTCACTACCACTGTGCCACCGTGTTCCCGTGTTTAATAACATGCTTTAACTCTTATCATCATGAAAATGATATCAAGTATACATCTCAGTATTTTAATAATTCAGAGAGCTGTAATATCATGAATGTAATGGATTCTGTGTCCTGTCGGAGGAAGCCCGTTTAAGAAGCACGTAGTGATTAACACACACAGAGCACATAGAAGAACAAATACAACACAAAGCATTTAACGTGCTACTTTAGTTACGATGGGATTTGAGAAACTAGTAAATTAAATGATTTTAAGATGAAGTTTATGATGTTCTACTTTAATGACAAAATAAACAGTGATTAAAGTGGAAATTTCGAGCTTTTTTTCCCCACTGTGTCCCTATTTTTTTTTTCTATTCTCTGTACCCTAATAAGCTTTCATATGACACTCAGACGGTGGGCTACGAGTTGCCTTTTCACGGCGACTTTGATATCTGACTTCTTTTTTATTTTGGGCACTGTGCGACTTTGTGAACTTGAGCTTTCGAGTTTCTCTGACGCTCTGTCATTCAGTCAACTTCCTTTTGTTGTATACACCACTGTTTAAACCAACAAATAGTACGCTTTTCCTTGCCTCCACTTGGTATCCGCTGAAATTCTTCTATTTCCACCCCGTGGTTTAGCCATTGCCTTTTCACACAACACTGAGCTTAAGGGCCGTTTATACTGATTTGTATATTCAAAGAGGTGTAATTCTGGGAGGAGTTTGGGGATTGGCGGTAGGCGCGTGCACGTAGAGCAGAAGAACGTGGAAGTTGGCGTTCGCACAGATTTATGCATCTAGATTTTTTCGTGTGTACGCACATTTCCGCTTTTGTCCTTACGCCATGTTTTAGTGTGAATTCTATGCACGGCGTTATGCATGAGGCCCCTGGTCACATTTTTTGGCCATGAGAATCGGTCCACCATAGTTCGCAGATGCTTGCCTGGCATTCAGTGACACTTAAAGACCACTGCACCTTTATAAGCCACTCAACACTAGTTACTGACTTCAGTGCATTTCATGGAGTTTGGTGGAATTCAACAACTTTCCTAGCAATTCTCTAAACGTGTGGTGAGCCACACTCCACGGTGTTTGCTCCTCACTACTGGTTGATGACTACAGGTAAGGAGAGGGATGTTCATCAGCCAAGAGAAATGAAATTTTTTTTTTTTTGGTCCTCTGGGCTTTACAAACTGCATCAGTTCTCGTAGAAAGTCACCTGGTGGTTTGTTTCCAGTCCTTTGCTGTCTCTTCAGCTAATCCCAGATCGTCTCAGTGATGTGGAGATCAGGGCTGCCCACCTGCTGCAGAACTTCTAGTTTTTCTCTTTCCTGAACTGTGTTCTTTATGACCTTGGCCATGTGTTTGGGATCAGTGTCCTACAGCAGAACTCATTAGTTGTGACTTGGGACTCCCAGATGATTTATGAAAATCTGCTTCAGCTTTTTAGTTCTAAAGATTCCATCTCCAGCAGCAGAAATGTAGCCACAAACCTACTGGGAACCTTTGCTGTGCTTTACTGTTCTGCTCCATGGGGTCGTCTGCTAATATCCTTTTTTTTTTCTCTCCCCATGAGGACTCTCGAATTGCTGGCGGTTTGGTGTGCAGTTGAATCTTTTAGCTTTGTTTCCATTTTTGGCTTTTTGACAGCAACTCTTCCATGAAGACCACGTCTGACAAGACTTCTGTGAACCGTAGAGGGGTGTACTTTAGTTTCAGTGGTTTCTCTGAGTTCAGAGCTGATAACAGTACTGAACTTCTTTTGATTTTGAAGAAACCTCAGTTTAACGTGTCTTTCACCTGCTGCACTTATGTGTGTTTCTGGTCCTCAGCCTTGTCTGTTTTATTGTTCTTCTTTAGAAGAGCTTGGCCCGCATCTCCTGCCTGGGAGAGACCTTGCAGATACAGGATGACCACCTTGTGCCTTGTTCCTATGCGCTCTCTTAAACGGATAGTTAAACTCTCCCATCACAGGTCGCGTTCAGTTTGGTTGTTCTTTGCCCGTGTGGTTTCTTCTCCAACCATTTCTATTTTAATTCATCAGTTTGGTTCAATCAACTCATGAGGTCTGTCAGCTTTAGGACATGTTTGTTTGTTTGTTGTCTTTCATATATCATGTACTGGGCTAGAGTCCTACAAAAAGAATTTTAGCTGAAAAGTGGTGTATTTTAAAATGTTTTAATGAAACACATAATTGTCTCAGTAACATTTAATTTAAAATTTACTGTTATCTACTCATGTACTAATTCAGAAGAAAAACGAAACCTCTACCACCCAACGTGTACCCGAGACATCAGTGCTGTGTGTCCACCTTGATTATGTAGTCTGTAAATATGGCACAATGCTGCCACACCAGGTGGGGGTCACACCATGGTCTGGTGGCACAGGACACCATCCATCACAGAAATGTCAACGCTGGGCGGTTTACATCAGGAAATGCTCAACTAAAGGTGAGGGCAGCGGGTTTACTGACTACATGGTGGACTGCAGCCTTCATGCTGATGGTGACCTGGCCACGAATCTGTCAGTCTGAGATGGCAGCACTAACCCCGGCGCTGCCACCACACCCTGTCCTCATTCTTCTGTTTCATATGCACAGGACTGTCATGTGAAGGACCCTAATCCATGCAGAACAGCAGCGGTGTAAGTGAACCGTGAGCATGGTGTGACGAGAGGGGTGGGGAGCATGCCCTGCTAGTGCAGGGCTGTGCCCACCTGGATTGGAACCCGAGTGCAGCGGGTGACACTTCAGAACAGTGTGAGGTTTTTTTTTATGGTGGCTGGAGTCCCAGTCCTGCCACCAACCCTCAAGTTTTCTCTGTAAGTTGGAGGACCTGCTTGTAGGACTGGATGCAGATTCATGTTGTACTCAGGATGGAGTAACTGCAGGTTAAGGGCCCAATGGTGTAAAGTCAATTCTGGAGTTTAGCAACCTTCTGATTGCTGGTGTAGATCCCAAGCCTCAGAGCCACCATTCTGCCCTGGTGTGATGGTTTTGTTTTTAAATTTATTCCAGTATTGCAAGTCTTTGTTTCTTTAAAATTTAGGACCATGATCCCACGGAGCAAGGTAAATGTGTCTCTCTGCCCCCATGCCAAAACATAATGAAATTCAAACTGATTTAGCAGGAGAATTATTAGTATTTGTGCATTTGGAGGGATGCAAGGCCTTGGTGGAGTGGCAGTGACCCGAGCTTCTGTACTCAGTGCACGTCTAAAGACATTTTAAAGATCTCTCTCAACAAATCAAAACTTGGGGTGGATAGCACTGAGATGTTTCACCACAGAACCTTTATCAGGGCGCGGTGAGTTCCTGTACCCCTTTGTGTGTTGTGTTCCCACCATAAAACAGGACATACAATTTTCATACAAAATCTGTGATTTATGTTCACCACATCAACACAAAGCACATGGCAACGCGGTTAGCAGCCAAAACAAGTTCATGCTGTGGGCAGTCTGTTCGACTGGCATGTTGATCGCCTCCTACTGCCATTTAATGAACAGATAGGATTCTGATATTTTTGCAAGTTCATTTTGTGCTTTGATGACCTGCTGCCTCATAATTAAACCTTTTTTCATCAATCTGACAGTCACATAACCAGCCTCTCCTTGAAATGTACCACTTTGGACACACGGCACGGTGTCCACTTTGCGACGTGGTCAGAAAAAAACTTTGTGAGCAGCGTGAGATGAAGACCCAATACAGGTGGGGATGTGTCACCGTGTCTGGCATGGTGCACCAGGGAGGCAGCTCTGAAGAGCAATAGGGTACAAGTGGGAGGTCACCAGAGGTCCCCCCACGCCAAACTACTTCAAAGCAACCACAACTTCACTTCTGTGCGGTTCTTGGCACTATGACGAGTGATCACCGTGCAAATGTGGCACGCCATCTTCACTGCTAACTTCCCAAAGTTCAAACTCCTACCAGTGTTTTACGATGGTGCGAGTGGTGAACCAATCAGTGCAATTCATCGCCCGAGCCCTACGATAGATCCTAGTTGATCAAAAAAAGTACCAGGAACCAAATGGCCCGAGTTCTTGTGATGGGAATGTTACAAAAGTTTCTGAATTTTCAAAAATAAATTCCAGCATTCTGAAAAATGTTCCTGCAGCAGGAAAGAGTCTGTGGATTTATCAAACCTTACAATTATTTTTGACATTTAAAAGTGAGCCTTTAAATGAATCTACTTCATCTGTTGTTCAAGAAACTTTGTGCCAGGACTGTAAGCTAAAAGAGGGGCTTATCAACCTTGTAAATTATCATCCACCCCCCACACCCCGAAATCTCTGACCAAACAAGTAATTGTCATCAACATGGAGATCCAGTTGTTAGATTTAGTTAGGAAGGAATTGTGCTGGACAGCAACTCGTCACCCCAAGGATGGCCATGAAGGTAAGCCAGTGGTTTGGAAAAAGAAGAATGAGAGGCAACTCTGTGAGCACCAAGTCCTCAAAGATTACTGGGGGTGTCAAACTGCCTGCCTGCTGCCATTCTCATTGCAGGTCGAAATGATGGGAGTCACTTCTACAAGGAGGAAAAATAAAACTAAATTGCACCAACTCCAGGGGACCATCTGCACTCTCATAATGGCTGTGTTTAGATCCTGAGAAGGGGGCTTAGGGCATTCCACAGTGACACTGGAAATGGGACACAGCATCCACAGGGCTGCCTGTTCCACACCGTGAGGAGTGATGACAGTGGAGCAAATGGCCAACGTGAAATATACAATTGGTGGACGCATTTGTTAATAATTTACAGAGCTGACGCTGTGGTGGTCTTATTCAATGAGGGGACAGGGGGAGGGTGAAAGGTGGTGAGGCTGATACGACTTTGGGTAGATTGCTGATGACGTATGGAGACGCTGGTCCTTGCAAACCAATGGATTCAACAGTCACCAGTAGATTCAAAAAATCAATGGAAAGAGTTGGTTCAAACAAACCCAATGAATGCCAAATCAGTGACTCTGAGCAGCTAAATTGTGCAGTGAATTGAGCAGTCATTACAAATCAGCACATACGCAAAGAACAATGTCAGTGGAGATGTGCCTTCAATTAATCATGGCAAACAAAAAAGATAATGCAGTCCATAAACACAAGGACCAGGAAGAGGAAGGAGAAGAGGAGTTTAGATGTAAGCTGAACAGCTGATGGGACAGAACTGTACAAAACTCAGGTGTCTAATGAAGATCTGGAAAAGTAGGAACAGCCTTGAAATGTTTCTTCTTTCTAACATACGCGGACATAGCAGGATTTGGTCTTCATGTAAACAGTATCTTTAGATACAGGTGATGGAAATGAACAAACATCAGTCTGCATTCACTTTTTGTAGTCCATTGTGTAAATTTAAATAAAAATAAGTGAAAAGTTCACAGGTGGAGAAGTCCAATCCAACATTTATGACTAGCTAAAAATGGAACTTGGTGTTAATGATTAGAACATCATGACAGAGGAACCCATCTTATTTAAAGTTTGGGTTGCTGTTTGTTGAAGTGTGTGTTATCACCATGCCAAGATCAACAGGGGTCAGTGAGACCTTCAGAAAGAAGGTTCTAGATGCCTAATCTGCAGAGGGTTTAAAAATCTCCAAACAATACGAACATACAACTCCAGTTCTTAAATCCTTACACTGGCTCCTGGTTAAGTTGAGGGCAGATTTCAAAATCCTCCTTTTAACATCTAAAGCTTTAAATGGCCGAGGTCCGGCTTACTTGTCTGAACTTATCATGACTTACACACCAGAACGTACATTAAGACTGGAAGATGCTGGTCTGCTTATGATTCTAAGGATTAATAAAATAACAGTGGGAGGTCGAGCTTTTAGTTACAGGGCTCCTAAACTGTGGAATGGTCAGCCTGCTACTATAAGAGATGCCCCTTCGGTCTCAGCTTTCAAATCCCGGCTGAAGACTCACTACTTCAGTTTAGCACACCCTGACTAGAGCTGCTGATTAACTGTACAGACTGCATCTCTGTTGTTAGTCATTAGCACTAAAACATAAGTTACATGATAGTTAGAATTGGATACTAACCCTCACCTATTCTGTTTCTCTTCTCGATACTCAAGTGTGGCACTTGGTGCCACGGCCCACCTGCCAAGTTGTTTGTCTGCCTAAGGTAAAGTCATCCTTGATAGAGGATTGCAGGAATTGTGGGGTAGAGGGGTCCTTTCATCGGATTGGCTGGCCCAGCGCTGTCTCAGCTGTGGAATGGCCAAATGGGGGAGGCAGCTTGATAGCCGAGGTCTCTGAACAAATCCAAATCATGTGATATTATCTACTGTTAAATTCTCCTCCGTACTTGCAAATATTTTATTTTTTATACTGTCTTGAGGACTTGTTCCGTGTATTGTATTGTATTGACCCCCTTCTTTTTGACACTCACTGCACACCCAGCCTACCTGGAAAGAGGTCTCTTTTTACACTGCCTTTCCCAAGGTTTCTTCCATTTTTTCCCTACTAGGGTTTTTTTGGGAGTTTTTCCTTGTCTTCTTAGAGAGTCATGGCTGGGGGGCCTGTTAAAGCCCATTGCGGCACTTCTTGCGTGATTTTGGGCTATAGAAAAAATAAACTGTATTCTATTGTATCGCAATTGGAAGTCTGAAATAACTGCAAACTTGTCCAGGCCAACATGTTCAGTCTGAGATGGTGAAAGTCCCCAAGAACCCCAGAATTTTATGACAGGTCCTACAGGTTGCTCTTGCCACTTCTGGACTTCTGGAACAATGTGCTGAATGTGACAAACAAGGCAAAGATGTCACTTATTTGGCCACTGTACCAGAAGACACATCCAATGCCAGCATTTGACCATAAGAACCAGATTAATGTTGGAAATGTTATGGTTTGGGGCTGCTTTTAGTCTGGCATGCCATTGTACTTCGCTATATGGCCACGATAAGGGACACCTCACTGATAAGTAACAAGTCCATTGGTGAGTCATCAGTTTTCTGATTCTAGCACGTTGCACCTCTCCATGATTCGCTGCATCATACGGTTTACCAGTGCTTTTCCAACAAAAGTAACGCATCACGACTGAAAGGGGGCTTGAGAGCACTCCAGTTGACATAAGTGTCAGGCTTGACACTTGCCAACAGCTCCCCTTGCATACACAAACATCTCAAGGTTTAAGAGGAAAAGACTGCGGACATGGCTGGGTGACAGCACCCCGATGACCACGGGTGTCTTAGCTGGGTTAAGAAGAAAAAAAAAAAAAAAACAACTGCCAACTCTGGAACTGCTGAAGGTGAAGCACACGAAGCTTCTGTGGACATCTGATCAAAACGGCTCAGGTTGTAGGTTTTCATTTATTTAACTCCTAGTGTTTTAAGAAGCCTGGCTTATCTGCTAATAAACATGTAGGTTAGCCAAAGTAAAATTTTTTTTTTATTGTCTCACTGAAAGAACCTCGTGTTTACGGACATTAGTAGTCACCAAAATGTTAGGGGTTGCTTTCTTACCTAATGCTGGTCTGATAGGGACACAAATGTGCAGCCCTCGTAGTAGCAGAAAACTGGGATGAGGCCAAGCTGAAGGAAAGGTGAAGGGGTGTAAGGCAGAGCCCCGAGGTCCCCAGGGGTGAGCAAAGCTGCAAGTGCGAAAAATACAAGGTCAACGGGCCTTGTCCACAAATAGCAAAAGAACCTGAGAGGCCTACATGGCACCTCTCATGAAAAAGTACCACATCCATACAGGAATATAAATTCACAGTAAAATGGCTCCTGTTTTGATTGAATTATTCACTGTTGCTGTTTTTACTGGCTGAGCAAGTTCTGCAGTGAGGATGGGGAGTTTTAGTAAATGCGTTGACTGCACTCTGAGTGTGGCTACCATGTTGACCGGCGTTGTTAAGTGACTGACATAAACTGGAAGTAAGAATACTCTGAAATTTCTTCAGTAAAAAAACTTGTCACAAAGTGTAGCGGTTTATAACATTAATTTTAAAAAAAATAATTACTGGGAAAAGGGGATACTTACCTGGAGAGAAAAACACGAGGTGCAACAAATCTCCGCATTTGAAGTGGATTGACAGCAACTCACGTTATGCAGGTTTGCGGTGCACGTTTGACTCATGGAGCACTACGTGAATGGGCTGAGTGCACAGACGGGCAAAGCCAGCTGTCTGTCTTCATCTTGTGGCTATGATAGAAAGAGGCAATAAGAATGGTGTAAGGGTGAGTGTACAGGTGCTGGTCATAAAATTAGAATATCATGACAAAGTTGATTTATTTCAGTAATTCCATTCAAAAAGTGAAACTTGTATATTAGATTCATTCATTACACACAGACTGATGTATTTCAAATGTTTATTTCTTTTAATGTTGATGATTATAACTGACAACTAATGAAAGTCCCAAATTCAGTATCTCGGAAAATTAGAATATCAATTAAGACCAATGCAAAAAAAGGATTTTTAGAAATGTTGGCCAACTGAAAGGTATGAACATGAAAATTATGAGCATGTACAGCACTCAATATTTAGTTGGGGCTCCTTTGGCCTGGATTACTGCAGCAATGCGGCGTGGCATGGAGTCGGTCAGTCTGTGGCACTGCTCAGGTGTTATGAGAGCCCATGTTGCTCTGATAGTGGCCTTCAGCTCTTCTGAATTGTTGGGTCTGGTGTATTGCATCTTCCTCTTCACAATACCCCATAGATTTTCTATGGGGTTAAGGTCAGGCGAGTTTGCTGGCCAATCAAGAACAGGGATACCATGGTCCTTAAACCAGGTACTGGTAGCTTAGGCACTGTGTGCAGGTGCCAGGTCCTGTTGGAAAATGAAATCTGCATCTCCATAAAGTTCGTCAGCAGCAGGAAGCATGAAGTGCTCTAAAACTTCCTGGTAGACGACTGCGTTGACCTTGGACCTCAGAAAACACAATGAACCAACACCAGCAGATGACATGGCACCCCAAACCATCACTGACTGTGGAAACTTTACACTGGACCTCACGCAACGTGGAATCTGTGCCTCTCCTCTCTTCCTCCAGACTCTGGGACCTTGATTTCCAAAGGAAATGCAAAATTTACTTTCACCAGAGAACATAACTTTGGACCACTCAGCAGCAGTCCAGTCCTTTTTGTCTTTAGCGCAGGCGAGACGCTTCTGACGCTGTCTCTTGTTCAAGAGTGGCTTGACACGAGGAATGCGACAGCTGAAACCCATGTCTTGCATACGTCTGTGCGCGGTGGTTCTTGAAGCACCGACTCCAGCTGCAGTCCACTCTTTGTGAATCTCCCCCACATTTTTGAATGGGTTTTGTTTCACAATCCTCTCCAGGGTGCGGTTATCCCTATTGCTTGTACACTTTTTTCTACCACATCTTGTCCTTCCCTTCGCCTCTCTATTAATGTGCTTGGACACAGAGCCCTGTGAACAGCCAGCCTCTTTAGCAATGACCTTTTGTGTCTTGCCCTCCTTGTGCAAGGTGTCAATGGTCGTCTTTTGGACAACTGTCAAGTCAGCAGTCTTCCCCATGATTGTGTAGCCTACAGAACTAGACTGAGAGACCATTTAAAGGCTTTTGCAGGGGTTTTGAGTTAATTAGCTGATTAGAGTGTGGCACCAGGTGTCTTCAATATTGAACCTTTTCACAATATTCTAATTTTCCGAGATACTGAATTTGGGACTTTCATTAGTTGTCAGTTATAATCATCAACATTAAAAGAAATAAACATTTGAAATACAGTAATCCCTCCTCCATCGCGGGGGTTGCGTTCCAGAGCCACCCGCGAAATAAGAAAATCCGCGAAGTAGAAACCACATGTTTGTATGGTTATTTTTATATTGTCATGCTTGGGTCACAGATTTGCGCAGAAACACAGGAGGTTGTAGAGAGACAGGAACGTTATTCAAACACTGCAAACAAACATTTGTCTCTTTTTCAAAAGTTTAAACTGTGCTCCATGACAAGACAGAGATGACAGTTCTGTCTCACAATTAAAAGAATGCAAACATACAGTGGTGTGAAAAACTATTTGCCCCCTTCCTGATTTCTTATTCTTTTGCATGTTTGTCACACAAAATGTTTCTGATCATCAAACACATTTAACCTAACCATTAGTCAAATATGACACAAGTAAACACAAAATGCAGTTTGTAAATGGTGGTTTTTATTATTTAGGGAGAAAAAAAAATCCAAACCTACATGGCCCTGTGTGAAAAAGTAATTGCCCCCTGAACCTAATAACTGGTTGGGCCACCCTTAGCAGCAATAACTGCAATCAAGCATTTGCGATAACTTGCAATGAGTCTTTTACAGCGCTCTGGAGGAATTTTGGCCCACTCATCTTTGCAAAATTGTTGTAATTCAGCTTTATTTGAGGGTTTTCTAGCATGAACCGCCTTTTTAAGGTCATGCCATAGCATCTCAATTGGATTCAGGTCAGGACTTTGACTAGGCCACTCCAAAGTCTTCATTTTGTTTTTCTTCAGCCATTCAGAGGTGGATTTGCTGGTGTGTTTTGGGTCATTGTCCTGTTGCAGCACCCAAGATCGCTTCAGCTTGAGTTGACGAACAGATGGCCGGACATTCTCCTTCAGGATTTTTTGGTAGACAGTAGAATTCATGGTTCCATCTATCACAGCAAGCCTTCCAGGTCCTGAAGCAGCAAAACAACCCCAGACCATCACACTACCACCACCATATTTTACTGTTGGTATGATGTTCTTTTTCTGAAATGCTGTGTTTCTTTTACGCCAGATGTAACGGGACATTTGCCTTCCAAAAAGTTCAACTTTTGACTCATCAGTCCACAAGGTATTTTCCCAAAAGTCTTGGCAATCATTGAGATGTTTCTTTGCAAAATTGAGATGAGCCCTAATGTTCTTTTTGCTTAACAGTGGTTTGCGTCTTGGAAATCTGCCATGCAGGCCGTTTTTGCCCAGTCTCTTTCTTATGGTGGAGTCGTGAACACTGACCTTAATTGAGGCAAGTGAGGCCTGCAGTTCTTTAGACGTTGTCCTGGGGTCTTTTGTGACCTCTCGGATGAGTCGTCTCTGCGCTCTTGGGGTAATTTTGGTCGGCCGGCCACTCCTGGGAAGGTTCACCACTGTTCCATGTTTTTGCCATTTGTGGATAATGGCTCTCACTGTGGTTCGCTGGAGTCCCAAAGCTTTAGAAATGGCTTTATAACCTTTACCAGACTGATAGATCTCAATTACTTCTGTTCTCATTTGTTCCTGAATTTCTTTGGATCTTGGCATGATGTCTAGCTTTTGAGGTGCTTTTGGTCTACTTCTCTGTGTCAGGCAGCTCCTATTTAAGTGATTTCTTGATTGAAACAGGTGTGGCAGTAATCAGGCCTGGGGGTGGCTACGGAAATTGAACTCAGGTGTGATACACCACAGTTAAGTTATTTTTTAACAAGGGGGCAATTACTTTTTCACACAGGGCCATGTAGGTTTGGATTTTTTTTCTCCCTAAATAATAAACACCATCATTTAAAAACTGCATTTTGTGTTTACTTGTGTTATATTTGACTAATGGTTAAATGTGTTTGATGATCAGAAACATTTTGTGTGACAAACATGCAAAAGATTAAGAAATCAGGAAGGGGGCAAATAGTTTTTCACACCACTGTATCTTCCTCTTCAAAGGAGCAAACAAATCAATAGGGCTGTTTGCTTTTAAGTATGCGAAGCACCGCGGCACAAAGCTGTTGAAGGTGGCAGCTCACACCCCCTCCGTCAGGAGCAGACAGAGAGAGAAAGAGAGAGAGAGACAGATAAAAAAATCAATACGTGCCCTTCGTGCTTTTAAGTATGCGAAGCACCGGGCAGCATGTCACTTCACGAATCAGCTGCACAGAAGGTAGCCAACGTGAAGCTAATCTTTCAGCATTTTTAGACGTCCGTATCGTCTAGGTGTGCGAACAGCCCCCCTGCTCAATCCCCCTACGTCAGGATCAGAGAAAGTCAGCGGGAGAGAGAGAGAGAGAGAGAGAGAGAGAAAAGTAAGCTGGGTAGCTTCTCAGCCATCTGCCAATAGCGTCCCTTGTATGAAATCAACTGGGCAAACCAACTGAGGAAGCATGTACCAGAAATTAAAAGACCCATTGTCCGCAGAAACCCGCGAAGCAGCGAAAAATCCGCGATATATATTTAAATATGCTTACATATAAAATCCGCGATGGAGTGAAGCCGCGAAAGGCGAAGCGCGATATAGCGAGGGATCACTGCACATCAGTCTGTGTGTAATGAATGAATCTAATATTCAAGTTTCACTTTTTGAATGGAATTACTGAAATAAATCAACTTTGTCATGATACTCTAATTTTATCACCAGCACCTGTAAAAACAGGAAGCTGTAGGAATTTAGAAAAGCCTCAGAGAAATAAGTCTGAAAAGTAATGAGAGCATCTACTGGAGAGAGTGCAACAGCGAGGCGGATCAGCTGCATTAGGACGGGCACACACAAAATGGAACTGAAGAAGATGGGGTGCCCTGGGAGGTGGGGAAGTGCAGTGTGGGCAGAGTCGCTGCACGCCTACTAATAGGAGGAATGAGTGTGCATCAGCTGGGATTGGGCACCATGACCTCCATGAATGCTGGTGGTCGTCTTTTGACTGGGTGGAGCGATCAGCATCAAGCCTTCAGAACAAACCACACGAGTGGAGGAAGTGTCACAGAGAGCTTGTGCATCAGTCCAAGAGTTACCTGGCATTACAACTCATGAGAGTGCTTTTATTTTGGTTATAACCTTGTCAACACTTTTTCTTCATCCTTTTATTATTTTTCTTTTCAAAAGAAGATGGAGGGATTTATTTTCAGAAATAATTTTGTGTAAGTATTTTTTGATACATTTTTCTTTTCCCTTGACAATTTCTTTTGAAGGAAGAAGATCACTTCATTTTGTAAATATTGTTTTGTGTACAGGAGTTCTTTTTTCCTCCTTTCCTGATTTTTATTTGGAGCAGGAGGAAGAGAGAGGACTACATTTTTGTAAATATTTTTCATCTTTTTTTCTGTTTCTGTGTGAGTGTCACAGTCTATGAGGCTGTGTTTTATTTAAAGACATTTTTATGAGTTTTATTTCTCCGTTTAATTGTTGCACTTTTTTAGGAGTACCTGTAAAGTAAGAACACTTTGTTTTTCACCTTGCTACAAATTAGGGTCTGTGTCTCTTCATCCTCTCACCATTGATACATTTGGTCCATGAACCTCAAGTGCCCAGAGTGTAGCATGGTGCCAATTCCCACAACATGGGGTACCACTTAAGCAAAAACAATCAGGACTGGCAAGCTGTGCCTGCCACATCAACCCCCAGCCATTCACCCCCTTTTTTACAAAACTATTTTTGATATGCGATTCTTTATCGATGGTCCTAACCCTCTAACAGCAACTCCCAGAAGGTTACAAATGAGAAATTTCAGACATAATCATGTGGGGTATTGTTTTAGACTACTTCAAGGTCAGTGATTATGAAATGATATTATTTTTGATCCTTTACTGAGACTTTAGCTCTTTACAGACCCCAACCAGAGGGTGAAAAATGACAAATTCTATTACAATCAAGAATATTAATATTTTCAACATATAACACAACAATTCTTGTTTATTATGTTCTTCTACCTTATGAAGTAAATTATTACATTTCTTATGCACACCTGAAATTAGGACAGCTTACACCAATTCAGACTTTTTCACTTGCTTAAAATTCATTGTCACTTGACACAAATTCAAAAAACCTGACTAGGAAATTGGGCAGGCCTAGCTCTAAAAGTAAAGAAGCTGTTGTAGCTGTACTGACACCGTTGAGCCACCAGAGGACACCATGTGATAAGGAAATAAATATCGTAGCACCAAAATAAGGTGTAGTGCCAAGGAGTGCTGAATGCAGCTGCTGTTTAAATGACCTAAAACAGTCTTACTAATGTTACAAATGTATGGCACAGTTAACAAGTCAAGGTCCTTCTCATGCCATGTAAGATTACAACAGAAAATCTAACTGTGGACCCTGATCCATTACAAAAGCTTACTGGACTATTCACGTGTTCTTCTCAAAACACCTTATCAATCAGGCACAGCTCCAGAGTTAGACTTCAGGCCCTTTCAATGGTTGCTCTTCCTTTGTGTAGGTGGGACTGCTATGGGTACTCAGATTTTACACCAGGACCACCTAGACTGGCCCAAAAACTGGATTCATAAGATGAAGGGCAGTCAGTTGACAGGTAAAAGGTTGAGTGAAGAAGCAGAGCATTTTTAACATCCCCCACTAAGACGACATTTTTGTTGCATTTTCATTTTTATTTATACACTATGACTAAAGAGCCTACATTGCAAGGTATTCCCTTTGAATGTTTCCAAATAGCACTGCAATCTTAAAAATTACAAAATGTTAAAATACAAAATGTACAAGAAATTACAATACAAGGCTCTGTAAACATCAGCTAAAAATTTCTCTTTGCCTACATCTTCCCTTTTATTATTAATTTTTTCTTTTTCTTTTTTTAAAAAAAACATTGACTTATCACCCATTACTGCCCAACCCCACACCCCCCTAACCCCGAGGAATGATATTCCTCTTTGGAGTATCAAAAATAGAGCTTTGAAGAATTGTATTCACACCAGGAAGTAAAACGATCATAAAACATTTTTTTTTACTCTTTGGTTAAAAAATAATGGCAACTCCATTGACACAATGAATAGGGAAAATGTTTGCCATTATGTTAGAGAGCTTTCACCACAATGTAAAGTTACTCAGTATCTCTCTTTTTTTTCTCCTTTTGCTTCTGTATGTGGATCTTAATAACAAACTAAGCTTAAAACTAGTAGTTATAAAAAGTTGAAAGTATTAAGGCTTTTCTACTTTATGCATTGTAAATTCTAAATCGGTTTGAAGAATGCAAAAGCACCACGCCTATTGACAGGCTCACGAGGGGGCGCCAGTCTATCATGGACTAACACTCAATGCACACGCATGCACGCACTTGGTCAGACGCAGCTCCCCATTTCTAAAATGGACTATTGCAATGAAAGCTTCCTCAGAACAGGCCACATTCCAACCACCAAGTCACAGCACATCCTGCGTGCCAACTAAGCTTTCCTTGTGTCAGCACATATTGTCTGTGCAGAAACACAAAGTCATCCTTCCATCTGCCTGGCGTTAGATAATTACAAAGTGCTCCAAAGAGTGGAGATTTAGTTGCATAGCCCAAGGTTTTGTGTGCTTTAACATCAAAACAAAAATCGAACAGTCCTTAACTACAACCAAAAAAACAAGAACAGCGTAAATAATAAAAAAAAAAAAATCTTAAGACCCTTGTATTGCATTCTTTACAAGGAAGAGTATGCAGAAGCAACAGTAAGTGCTTCTCTTTATATACAACTATTCAGGTTTCAGTACTTTTAATATTCAAGCAACTCTACAGCTTCTAAAATCTACAGGCATCAAGGTTTTCGAAAGGCATCAGAAAGGTTTTAGTGCATAGCAGGTTGTCTTTTTCCATTTATGTACACACATTCGGTCAAACACACACACACACAAACACTTTTGATTGTACAGGCGGCTGCGATGGTGTGGCCATCACTGCAAATGAAATATACAAAGTCGGACACTTAAGGCATCAAACCAGCTGAAATGTGCATAGACCTGCCGTCTGTGATCGATCCAAGGCCTGGACGCTCGTCTTGCACTGTGCATGGGGACCACAGGAGACTCTCTTTACAGTTTGGTCTTTTGAGAATGACATCTACCCCATGTTTTACGCATCTAAATCCTTATTTCTACACAAATATTTTGGCAATAAAATATTTTATTATTTGCTTACTCTTAAATGTCAGCAAACGACACAGCATGAAAATGACACACTTCTATTGTGCTACCTTTTTAAAAAAAAAAAATATATAATATATATCTCCCATTATAAATTCTGTTCTGTTGTGCTTGGCTTTTGCTCACTATGCATTTTATAATGCTGTTCACAGAACAACATCGTCAATTTTAATTTGTTTCTATTTTTACTATGTGCATTCCACATTTTAAATAAATATTAAAAGCATTAGCTATGTTGATAAAAAAAAGGCACAAACGCACTCCTACTCACTAGGACTGTGCGGAGGATTTTTAAGTGTGTACAATTTACTCAGAAATTTAAAACTGCTACATTTATGAACACTTTTACATAACTTGTCTTTAAGGTGCTCCTACATAAACAGATACTTATTTTGTCCTCCAATTTGGGATTTGGGCTGCAACTGGCTACAGCAAAGCGACTCAGGATGTGTGTACACGTGTAGCACACATCATTCAGCATGCCCTTGTGAAGTGTGAAATAAAAATCTGATTATCTAATACAAACTATTATAAAAGGATTTCTTATTCAAAGCTACTTGACAACTTTAAAAGCTACAGCAAATGTGTAAGGCATCTGTACTGCTACCTGAATTACAGATATTTTTCTACAAAGTTATAAAACATTAAAGAAACAAATGTGTGGAATGTTGCGATTCATTAATAGTTCCTAGTGGAATGGTTGCGTTCATATTGGAACCTGTGGCTTACAGACGTGGTAGCTCTGAAGATTGCTATGCGGTTACATTAGGCGTCATAGACTTCCGCTTTGTCGTTACAGATGAAGTATTACCTTTTGCAGTTTTCCTGGAAACGAAAACTCAAAGATCCTGCATTTCAGTGAAATTTGTTTGCTTTTCATACTACAAAGGAGCATCGAGTGACGGCCAGGCTAAAGCAGTTACTTCAGTAGTTCTAACCTATAAAGCTGGCTACGATAATGCAGGTTAAAGAGCTTCCCTGCCCTTGCAAGTCAGGCTCCTCACACACACACACACAGGCACACAAACACTCCGACATGTACACCTAACAGTGCTGGAAAGAAAACATAACTTAGTACTTCATGTACACTCATCAGAATGAGAGCTAGAAATCCAAGGCATATCTCTTTAGTCAAACCGCAATTTTGCTCAAAGTTTCCAGACGATGCTACAGTCCAAAAAGGCCACAGATTTGGAAGCACAATAGTGTAAGGAGCCGGAGATGGTGGCGTTTGATCTCAGGTGGACCTGGAAACTGCAGCCATGTGTGTGGCTGCCCCATGGGCCTCAGGAGACTGGGACATGTCCCGTCCTATGATCTCATTCACTGAAAAAAAGGAAGAGAAAAGGAACAGTTTACACAAGAAATAAATTTTATCCAAAGCATTTAATTTAGCAAATATTAGAAGACAGCAACAAACATTTGTAACACACTGCAGATTTTCTCATGGATTTTTCATGCTTTTTTATGAAAATTGGATATTTGATGGTTTATATGAAGATAAGTAAAAATGTACCTGCAGAATTTTCATTGCATCTTTTTATTATTTGCATATATTAATTGTTTCATTGTCTGTGTCAGTGATGAGGACTTTTACGACTACTAAAAACAAACAAAAACTTGAATGTAACTTTCCTAATTCCTAATACAGATCCATTCAAAGTGGCCATTGTTTTTTCAAGTACTGGATAGCAGATAACAAGCTCACAAGTGTAAGCCTCTTGGACTCCACTACATCAGAGTCATTATCTCCAAAAAGAGGACATCTGGAAGTGTGGTAAATTTTCCCGGGAAATAAAGCCCTCCTGGAATTACCCCAAGGGCACAGTGACGACTCGTTCAAGAAGTCGCAGAGGATCCCAGAAGAACATCTAAGCTGCAGGCCTCTCTAGCCTCAGCTAAAGTCAGTGCTGATGACTCCATGATAAGACAGACACCGAGTAAAAATGAGATTAATGAAGAGTAACATCAGTTCTTGTCTCCCATTTGCAAAGGAATATCTGGATGATACACAAGCATTTAAGAGTAATGTTCTATGGACAGATGAGTCAAATGTGAAACTCTCCGCACAACACAGGTACCACTCTGTCTTCTATAGAGTTAATACAGAATTTAACAGTAAGAAAAATCACACAATAAAATATGGAGATATCACTGTGATAGTTGGGGGATGGTTTTCTCTCTCAAAACCTGGAAGACTTACCATTACTGAAGGAAGCATCGACTCTGTATTTTCTCAGAATATTATTAAGGAGAAATTGACAATGACCCAAAACACAAAAGCAAGTGCACAACTAAGTGACTCAGAAGAAACCAAATTAAAATTTTGGAGTGGCCTGGTTAAATGGAGGTTTCTTGGCTGGACCTGAAACAAGTGGACTAAAATTCCTCAATAATGTCAAAGACTGATATAAACTTATAGGAGGCCTTTAGTCACAATTAATGCTGCAACCAAGTACTGGAACTATGGGGACAACTACTTTTACACATTGGAAAACTTTGTTCCTTGAATAAAGAAAATTATTTAAAAACTGCACTGTAGTCAAACAGGTTTTCTTTCTTTAATACAGCAATCAGTTTAAAGGTCTAAGGCTATTCATTGAGTAAAATGTGCAAAAAAACATTGGGTGTTAGGAAAGGCCAAATACTTATACACAGTACTGTGTGATAGCTAGATTTACAGCATAATTACTATACAAATTAAAGGAACAGATAGATATGTAAAGTAATACATGATAAACAGACATACAGAATTAAACTTAAACTTAATACAAACGAGTGTAACACGTAACCTGCAACAAGACTCAACTCATGTAGACTTCACTAATTGCAGATTACTATTTAAAACAATTTCATAATCGGAGATAAATTCATGTGTTTCAAAGATTTTTTTTTTTGTTTAATCAGTTAAACACTGGAAAAATCAACAATACTCCAGTGCACCTTCGGAAGCAAAATACCATTCACTCTGCCTGTCTCAAGGACACAAAAAAAACCCTTCCTCACCCTCAAGTTAACCATTGGGCTGAATGCAGCCTTTATCGTGAAGGTGAGGTTATTTTACTTTCCTCTCTTTTTAAGGGGTACGATTTACGCAGTAAATACTTAGCACTGCAAACAAAAACTGGAGGAGCAAATGAAAGGCAAAAGGCAGGGTTATCAGCCCTCTTGTATTTTATGTAAGCATGTTAAGCACCAGTCAATTGACCACACAGATAATCAAGTAAAGGTCGCTTGTAGTATTGTCCTAATTACAGCTGACATGGGAAATGCCCGCCTCATATTTTTTTCATTTGTCTTTCACAGTGTATTGATCCACCAGCAGTATAATATTCATTAATACGGCCAGTCAGGAAACTTGGAAATCATTATATTGTATTTTTTTAAGATGAAAAAACAGATTCACTATTCATTACAACAAACAAACACATACATATCAGAAACACATGGAAATATGAAAAACAGCAGCTGTTGGTAGACTTCATACAGAAGATTGTACACAGCAAAAGAACAAATCAAAAGCTCTCACTACTAGAAATAAACTTAAAGATGCAAAAAAAATCTGAATTATATCATTTCATAATTATTTAATACTGTATTTCATAGCTATGGCAGCAATCATACAAAAAATAAAATGATGCTGCGCATCTAAACTGGAGAATTTAAATCTCTTTAACATGATCAGTCCGTAGGTACAGAGCAAAGTGCTAACTGCAATGATACCTAAAAGATGAGGACAGCACAGCACACTCAGGGCATTCGTGACTGCATGATGAGTCCTGAAAGAATTCTGGGCTTTCGTATTTCAAGATGAGATTTGTTTGTGAATATATGTAGTATATTAGCAAAGGTCTGCAATTTCTGCAACCTGCTAATCCCATTGTTAATTAATATAAGTAAATGATCACAGTAGATGAATAGCATATACATGTATTTTTTTTGCTTTTCAGTGATCCAAGACCTAAACAATTTGATCTCATTTAATGATGTGTCAACTGACATTGTACCAGTCTCTGTTGAGGCAATAACATGTTGCACTGGATACATTCTTTATTATACCTGAAGTAACATCATAAGGGTGCTGTGGGTATAAACCGCTACACCACTGATGCCTTTGGTCTTATTCTGCTTCAGTGCCTATGTATGCCAATAGAGGTCATCACAACCCCACAGATACATTGTGGAGAATGGCACAAGCCCAGGCTTTCTGTATGAGCACATTTGAAATTGGGGAAGTGCTGGTAGGCTTGGAGTTGTTACTGTATGGCAGAGCCTGCCTTTATGAATAATGTCAGTCTAACTGGCCAAACATATATATTCAAACTGAACTGAGTTAAAAGAGAAACAAACTTGATATCTAGGGTATATGTAATATTTAAGGCATTGATACTTAAACTCTGTCCTGGGACCCCCATGTGGTTACAGGTTTTTTTTTTTGTTTTTTTTTGAACAATCAGTGAGTCATTTCACCTCTAACTGATTTCATTTAATTCCCTTTTCATTTTTCTCTTCTCTTATTTTACACTCAGAAATTGGCAGTCAGTGTGATTTTTAAATCCTACAAAACAATTAGAAATATTAGCATTTTCGCTATAGCATTGAATATTTAACTCTATTTTGTTGTTTTCCTATTAATTAACCCTTTTTTGTGTAGTTTATTCTCTTTATTGTATCCGAGTATAAGTAGAGCAAACACCTACATAGAGGATACTGAATGCTGAAAGGCTTCAACTGCTTCATTTTCAATGAGCAACTACTTCGTGCTCATTGATAAATAATGTATTAAATAACAAGAACGCAAGGAAAAACAGAACAATAAACATGATGATGATGAAAATCTTAAAAACTAAGTTAAGAAAAAAAATATTAACTCAACGTAACATACACAAATGCTTTGTACATTCTAATAAAAATTAACTAAACGTAAATTTGTAATTTCTATATTGACCACAATTAAAAACAGATCTCAAGATGCACAGGGCAGATGCAGAATTCAAATCTAACTAGCTTACTCACTGACTTGAGTTTAATTAATGATTTGGAAACAATGTGCCTGATGTTACCCAGCTCTGGGAAAACGTGAAGCTCATTTCTTATATAAAAGGCAGCAGAATTTTGCTAACACGCTCAGCTTTACTCCAAACAGTAAATGTATTTTTGTGGTTTCTCCATTCAGAAGGCTGTTATCTTAGCAAGTATCCCTTCAGCTTGAACTGCACTCAAAAGTACTATTTCTTTTTTCTAATTTTTGCCAGACATGTACTGTCATTGACTGTATTTTTTATGTATGCAGTTTGCTATTATAATTTGTAAGGCAGTCGTAGTCTCATTCCAGGATAGGGTCAGGTTTGTTATGCATACAGTACATTAAAGTTCACATGACAGCAACAATGTACAATAGTACAATGAAACTGTTACTTGCATGTTTTCTGAGAATTGTACCAGTAATATCAACATATAAAAACCACATACAGGATTTGTTATTCTGACTATGTATTCAGAAACCTTAAAACATGTGGGTAGAAACTGTGCCTAAATCTAATGGTGTGAGTGCTAATGGCCCTGTGCTCTCTGTGAGATGTAAGGATTGAGAAAAGAGACTAATGCACGATTGGGTGAAGTGTTTTAACAAGACAGTTGTTTTTCTTTTTTATTCTATTATTTTCTCATTGAGACAATCAGAATCTTGTAAGAAAATGCCATAATCATGTCATAGGCCCTGGCTCCTACATTAGCAGCACTGAGTGCAGGGCAGGAACTGACCCTGCAGTACATACCAACCGAGAGAACATGCAAAATCTACACATACAGTGACCAGGCATGGATTTGAACTTAAGTTTCTTGAAGCTGTTATATAAACAGTAGTCTGTTAAATGGGCTGAGCAAATACTTTCCAAATTAGAACTAAACAGAAAAAACAATGTAGGCAAACACTAGGTGAGATACTTAAGAACCACAGGCTATGTGGTGCAGTGGGTAAGGCACTGGACTTAAATCTGCAAGACTGCCAACTCAATTTACGCCGACTCACTGTGCAACTCTGAAAAAGACACTTAACTGACTGCGGCCCAACTGTAACTATTAATGTATACAATTCCTGATCTTGCGTTGGATAAAGGTCACTTGTTAACCTTATCTTAAAAATCCATCTCTTCTTATTTTTTTTGCCCTGTAGATCTCCCAGCAGTTCAGATACCAGTTATTAATGGAAACAGCAGGGAGCCTCACAAAAATGCATCTTCACACAGGAAGTATCACTGCTTTATTTCCTTCCAGGTACCTAAACAACGTGAAACATTAATAGTTAACTGTCATGCTGCCCTGTCTCCTGCCCAAGTCCTTAAATAAAATCTAAAAAGTCAATGTTTAAATCTAAATAATCAAAATAAGGGAACTAAATTGACTGGGTAGCAGCTCACAGTGGGGGTTTCTTGTTTGCCTTTAAATAGGTTTGTGGTGAACCCCAAACTAGCTATATACAGGGAGAGACTACTTTAGAAAATTAAGTGTGAAATCAAACTGTTAACTTTCCCTAACATATACAACGTACAACAGGCCCTGTAAAAATGCGCTCTAAAGTCAGATATAACCTCTGTGTAGTTCAAAGAGACTGACATGCTCTCTCTCTCTAGATGCGAGTTTACCGGTAAGCCTCAAGGGATATGAAGGGCAGTGAACAGCGTATGCTTCCCCTGATAAGAGCTGGCATGTATGTCGTCTACATGCAGTGTTGTAACAGCTGCGGTCATGTCGGGAGCCCCAGTAACTGCACCAGATTAGCTGGTGTGGTATATTTAGCCTTGTCTGTGACTGCGTAGAGGCTGCAAGTGGAACAGTGTCGACTTTCACCATAGCAGCAGGCTGTGCCTATAATTAACCTAGATCGTTCTTTGCGTTGTGCACCAGCTGCGTTTCTCAGCAGGAGCATAAACAAAGATAGGCATATGGCAGATAGGAGGCTTTTCTTACACTGACAGTGTAAACAGCATCCAATTGTAAGGTAATTAATTAAATACAAGGCCTAATACAATATGAATTTTTATGTAACTGCTTCAACAGCCAGTCATTCTCTGGAGAACATGGCATGATTAGTGTTTTGAATGCCAAAGCTACAGTTTGTGTTTTTAGCATAAATAATTAAACATAAAATAATGCGCTCACTTTGTTTGGATGGCTTTATCATGTGCTGGTTCTAGTATTCCATGTGACAGAAATACACCCTTTGTAGATCTATATATAGGCTGCCTACACACCCTTTAAAAACAACCTTACCCTAGTGGAATCTATGGATGAATATAACAATAATAAATTTACCTAAACTTAGCACCTTCTCTTACTGTACATTAAAATGGTTTTTTTCAGTTGACATACATCCACACGTGTTTCAATTCCGTGTTTCTTATTAGGAAAAATCAATTTGTGCTGCATACGAGTGAAAGTCTCACCACATCACATTATTCCAATACATTTAATTTATTATTATATATTCTCTTAAGAATAACGTTGACTTAAGTGTATTCTTAATGATAAAAGATGACAAAGTAAAGCAATCCGAAACATTTTACGGATGTAAATAAAATAATAAAAGTACATTTAACTGAGCTTGAATTTACCAGGCCAACTTTTTGTTTGTAAAACACTTTTTAAAACTTGAGTTTCTGTCATAATGCAACACTTTATCGTAACTGTTTAGACAGATAACTTTATTACAACATTATCAGCATTTCAAACGTACTTCAGATGTGACCTTATATGCCTTGCTAATGTATATAAGGTCAGAGTATGCCATAATGTGTCAGTGTAGCATAGAGATACAAGATGCTGAACCTACAGTATATACTGTAGTTTCTGACTTATTCCCCACCAATGACCTTAAACAGGACAAATAATCATACTGCATATGAAGATCAACCTACATTTCTAATATGTAACAGACCATTTAAAATACAGATTAATAAAATGCACATGATCAATGACTGCACTGTGGCATTATTTACATCTGAGCTTACCGCAGCTCTCCACTGCTGACCAGATTAGTGATATTTTAGTAACAGAGATGATAATGACAAGACTTTGACAGTTCAAGCAGAGTGCTACTATAGGCAAGGCTAAACAATGTCAGAACCTTTGTATTACAGAATCATTTCTAACTCAACAATTAACTAGAACAATGCATAATAGGGTTGTGTGTGCATTTCAATCTGTTGTTGGGGATCCATAATATTTACTCATTTTCTTTTCATCTTCTTAACTATAAAACAAACTACATAGTTAAGAGTCACTATCTTAAGAAGACTGTACATAATGACTAATTTTATTAGACAAATCCTTAGAAACAGAATTCTTGGTGCTAGCTAATGATGTCAAGTTAGGTATTTGCTCACAAATGTAGAGCCAAGTAGGTCATCTATTGATATGTAATTTATCCAATTAGTTGTGTTTTCTAATACTTTCCTAATAATACCACTGCACTGCTAGTTTGTTTTACAAAATGTGTTTCATCTTTTAGCCTGCACGACACTCAACAGCAACAGGGAAGATCAAACCTTTCTTTCTTTCTGGCCGTGAAAGGCCATGGTAAGAGATGTGACCCAGCACTTGACAGTCACTCTGACTGAGCTCCAGAGCATCTTTGTGGAAATGGAAGAGTAGCCAGACAGAAAACTTTCCTCATTATAAGACATGGAAGTGTGCTTGAAGTTTGCAAAAAAAAAAAAAAAAAACACTTAAAGGACACTCATACTATGTGAAACAAGATTCTCTGGCCTGATGAAGCTACGATTAGTATAATGTCTGAAGGAAACCAAGCACAGCTCATCATCTGTGCAGTACCATTCCAATGGTAAAGCTTAGTGTTGACAGCATCATGCCATGGGGTTGTTTTCAGTGGTAAGACCTGGGAGAATAGACAGAGTTGAGGAAAACATTAATGGAGCAAAGTGCAGCGACACCTTTAATTAAAACCTGCTCCAGAGTGCTCTGGACCTCAGAAGGTTCAGATTCAAAGATAACAGTAACGCTAAGCACAAAGGCTGAGGGAAAGCTCTGTAATTCTTTACATTTATATAGCATTTTTCTTGCTGCTCAAAGTGCTTAGACAGAGGGGAACCACTTCAAACACCACCGATGTGTACCACCCAACTGGATGATATGACAGCAATCATTATTTTGCCAGCATGCTAACTACACATTACCTACTAGAAGGTGAAGTGGAGAGAGAGAGATAAATAGTCAATCAGAGACAGGGGATGATTAGGGGGCCACAATGACTAGGCCATGGAGGGCTTTTCGAAAGCTTCCCAGGGATCTTTAATAACCACAGAGAGTCAAGACCTCGGTTTTAAGTCTCATCTGAAGGATAGCACCATATTTATTGATCCCTTCACTGCACTGGGGCAATGAGATCCACACACAGACCACAGGGTAAGTACCCCCTCCTGGTCTCACCAACATCTCTTCCACTAGCAACCCAAGCTTTTCCTAGATGGTCTCCCATCCAAGTCCTGGCCAGGCCCGAACATGCTTAGCTTCAAGTGGATGACCTGTTCTGAAGCACATATGACTGCTCTTGAGTGGTCCAGACAGATCCTGCAGTTCAACCCAATCAAAAATCTTTGGAGAGAGCTGAAAACAGCTATCTACTGATGGTCTTCATCCAACCTGAAAGTGCTTGAAATCTTCAAAAAAGATTAGAAGAAAATCCCCAATTCAAGGTGTGCAAAGCTTGCCAAGTCAGCCAAGAAGACTCCAGGCAGTAATCACTGAAAAATATGCTTCAAATTAGTATTGAAAAAAGGAACTGAATATTTGTGTCAATGTAAGAATTCAGATTTTTATTTTTCAGTAAAGTTGCAAAAAAATATCAAAAACTTTTTTTGCTTTATGACTTTATGGTATTGAGTGTTGGTTGAAGTTGGGGAAAAACCTAATGACTTAAGTACAAAACTGTAATTCAGCAAAATGTGGAATAAAATGATGGGGGACAAATATTTTCTGAATGCACTGTATATTTGTAACCTAAAATATTACTTCTGCGCAAACTTAAACATGCTTTTATCCTCCCACAAAAAAGGGCACCAGAAAGTAAATCTACTTTATATTTAACAAGGTTAACTCTAGGCCGGGATCGGCAGTCTATGGCTATAGCTATAGCAATAATCTGCTTCCTGTCTAACAGAACAAGTGACATAAGAAATTAACTCCTGTTCAATGCACATTTAGTAAGTAGGTCTAGTATGCTGAACGTACAAAGTCTTAAGCATAGGATTTTAGTCTTTGTACGCAATAAGGATACAAAGAAAAGAAGGATTAGAAAGATTAAAAGACAGGTAAATGAAACCTCACAGGAAACACAGTAAATGAACATTTGTTTAAACAAAATAGTCATTTAGTATAGTTATACACATTATGGACTTCTGTATTGCTAAATCAAGTCACAAAATTAATCTTGTTGCTTTAGATTAACAAAAATGCCATATGTTCTATAAATTAAAAAGATTCTCAGAAAAGGGCAATACTAGCCAAAAATCGTCACTTTTTGAAGGTCATCTGCTAATTAATCATATTAAACTAGGAAGAACCTAATTCATACTCTTGTGCCTGAATCAAGTCACATTACTTCCATTTGACCAGCATTTATATCAAAGAAGTTCCTTATGCAAAAATATTTGCACAGTTGTCCTCCGAGTGTTCACTGCATCATACTGGATTGTAAATTACAGCCAAAAAATAATTCAGCCGATATAAATCAACCTCCTTAAAATTTCAAGTTAATGGAAAGGTAAATCACTATTTAATGTCTGAAATGAATGTTGTGTAGAAAGAGAAAGAACAATAGGACAAAGTGTAAAAATACAAATTATGCAAATTACTTGCAGTATGTAATATGTTTAATTGTCATTTCCTGGGATGTTTGTCACCTTGTATGCATATCCATCAAGTTACGAGAATAAAATGCATTTATTTACTAATGGAAAATAAATCATTAAGACAACCAAAACTTTTTACTACCTAAATGTTAAATTAAGTTTATTTTTGTATTTGACCCTAATTGGGCAATTTACCTCATATGTGAAATACTAAATGTAGAATATTAAAGAAGTTTTACAGTTACAGATTCACTAATTATACAAATATTCCTGAATTTTATATTTTGTTAAGTATATTTAAAAGCCTGGAGAATTACATCGTCAAAAGAAAGCTCCAAACTCTGGAGCTTCCAAATGCCGAATACCTATGGGTATGAAGCAGGAGATCACGGATTACTGCATACAGATAAATATTTTTAAGGTTGCAAATCAAAAGAACGCCTTCTCCATTTCAAAGTGTAAAGTCTGCTATCCACTCGACTAAAATCCAGCTCTTCTCAGCCAGTCACAAGGTCAAACACACTCACTTCCATGACTCTAATTTGGCTGGGGATGGTGGAAGCAGCATAACAACAGAAGACAAACAACATTCAGTGGTTTGGAAGTTACAGTATCTAGGATTTGTTTTCCAATACTTTTGTAACTATAAATGTTCTTAATGCTTAATCTAGTGCACTGCTGTCTGCTGTTGTCATATTTCTTGGCAATTTCATGGTTTGTTCATGACATGAAGATATAGTTTATTTTCCATCTGAATCAAGAGCCAAAATTGTACACCTATAAAGGATTAGGAAGGCTAAGATTTATGTTTTTCAACAATTTTGTCTTTTGCTGTAATGCCTGATTTTTTTTATACAACATTAAAAATGTGGGAAGGATTTATTAATTTATTGACATTAAAACAAATTCCATTTTGTTCTCCAAGAGATTTGAGTTACGTAAAAACATGGACTTTGCAACAGAAAGACATGAAATGTCATATATGTCTAAAAACACCAACACTCTGAATTAAAATAAATAATCAAACCACTGAAAACATGTTTTCACTCTTATTTAATGCTCTAATTTTACAGATCATATTTCTTGACCAGCAAATACTGAGCTGACTTTTGAAAAATAATTAGGCTTCCAGCAGTGTCAGAATGTTACCTTTACTATTTATAGTGTCTGATTAATGTATAATCCCTGACATTACCTAGGTTCCAATCTGAGAAGAGTGTGTTTCTCAGCAGTACTTCTAAATATATCGGGCAAGTCTTCCTCATTACTGCCTAAGGAAACAGATATGCTTAACTGCACATATGGAGATTTTAGGATTTATCAGTTTTTTTTTTTGTTTTTTTTTGTGGTTAATTAGTTGTGACACTTCAGTGATATTCTGATTACTTACTTTTACATATGTGATGTGGTTAAGAATTTAGCAAATATCTCAAATGAAAGGCACAATGTTCATCACTTTGAAGTTCTGCTCATGATTTTAAGTCTCTGTCTATTCCTGTTGATAATATGCTTTAGTTTGACATATTCCCCAATTACTTATTTTTATCACTTTCTACAGTAGACGATTAGTGACTAATGAAGATAATTTAAACACAAATTTTCTTCAGTTGGAGGATGAGCCATATCTCAGTGAGGTTGTCTGGATTCACCTGGAAAGCATTTGGGATAGAGGTTTTATTTTAGGGGTGTGCAACAGACCACACCCCCCATATAGACAGTAATTTCAATACACATTTTTAAAATAATATTAAAAAGGTAAGATTACAGGGGATATTATAGTCATGGGAGACTTTAAACTACCTGAATATTAACTGATTGTAGACGTAAACAGTCCCTATTTTTTAACACAATGATAGACCACCAAAGCAGGTGGGCTGGGGTGTCTAGATTTAGTATTATGTAATAACCAGGATTGAATTTAGGCTGGAGAGATTAATTAACCACTAGGATGAAGTGACTACAATATAATACTGATCTCAGTGTTCTGGAAGAGCACAGGTGTAAAGACTGAAACTATTAAATTTAACTTTGGTAGGGCAAATTTTGAACAGATGCAGCAAAGTCTAAAAGGAATAAACTGGAATAAGCCTATAAGTGTAGATTTAGTTGAGGAGCAGTAGAACATGTTTAAAACTGTTTTACAAATAATGCAGGACAGGTACATCTCAAAATCTGGAATCAGTAGGAAATTTAAAAAAAAAACAAACAAACTCCACAGTGGGTTCCAAAGAGATTCTTACAGTATTTCAGCAGTAAAAGAATAGTTAAAGAGAAGGCAAGTGTATTTGGAATAGTAAAGGGGAATTAAAATATATAGACAATGAAATAGAAAATGCTCAAAACTGAATTTTTTCTGAAGCATTCACATATAAAGAAATAAATAACCTCCCAGTGGTAATACAGACTAGTAAGGAGGTATTGAGGGATTCTGAAATTGTAGAGGCAGATGTACTGCTCAGATGAAATAGGATGAAATCAAACAAATCACCAGGACAAGATATTATGTACCCTGAGGTGCTTAAGGAGATTAATGAATACACACACAAAAACCCTTGACACATATTTTTAGGAACTCATTGTGCACTGGGGAAATTCTGAAGGACAGAAAAATGGCAAATAATATTCTGTTATATATAATGGGTGATCGGGTGGATCTAGGTAACTATAGGTCAGTAAGCTTAACATAGATCACAAATAAATTAATGGAAGGAATTATTAAGGATAAGATTGAGAAACACATGTCAAGAACAGGGGTCTCATGTATAAACGGTGCATACGCACAGAAATGTTGCGTACGAACGTTTCCACACTCAAATCGCGATGTATAAAACCTAAACTTGGCGTAAAGTCACGCACATTTCCACGGTAACTCATACCTTGGCGTACGCAATTTCTCCGCTCGGTTTTGCAGACTGGCAGCACCCAGTGTCAAAGCAGTGCTACTGTTCCTGTGTGGTCACCCTTTCTTTCTTAGCTCCACATTCCTGACGCGGCTTTATAAATACACTGAAATTAACTGCATATTGTTTATTAGTGTAATGCATCTGATTGTAATTAACCTGTAGCAATATAATGGTTCAGGGAATAGCCATAGTATTCCAAATACCATAACTGCTTTAGCGTTGTTACGCTCACTGCATCTTGTTCTTCTTTTTGCTGCTCCCATTAAGGGTTGCCACTGCGGATCATCTTTTTCCATATTACTCTCACTGCACCACTCGGAGTATTTATATCACTGTATCTGAGTGTGAATCACAGTAGCAGCTGATTGGAAAGAGAATTATCGGTATACAGTTTCAAGTACACACTACCTCAACCATGGCAAAAAGCGTCAAAGCCTTTCCTGTACGGACCTCGTGTTTCAGAAACAGTGTCATCCCAAGAACTATAAACGCACTCAATCAGTCCATCAAGTGCTCCTTGTAGAACTGTTTGTACTTATAAGTACAATTACCTCACTATAAACTTACACTACAGTTATAATATTGCACAACCTGCGCTACTTTATAAAGCGCGTATGATGACAAAATCATTTATAAGATGAAATGCAGCAAAATATGTTGCTTATAGTATACAGATAAAACTTTAACTTCATTTAAATAATCTGTATTGTTAATAATTAAACATGTGAGGACACGGTGCCGCAGCATATAGCTAGTTCATGGATAGCTCCTGCCTTGCGCTGTATTCTTGCTAGTGCTGATGCGACACTGGAAGGATAGACGAATAGAATAATTAAACATGTACTACGAAGATATTTCAATGTTCCTTAAAAGTTTTGAAGAATCGGCGTTCTAAGCTTACAGATGGCTTAACGTCTATTACAGAGCTGATTGTGTGGCGATTGGGTATTTGGAGAAAGAAAAGTAAGTACAGGAATTGGAGGTTAGTACGTTTGAAAGAGACAGTACTTCTGTAATAAATTATTTCATCGAAGGTCGCACATGGCGCAGCAAGCCTCTTGCGTGAGATATGAACAATCACTGCGCCACCGTGTTCCCATGTTTAATAACATGCTTTCATTCCTATCATCATGAAAATGATATCACGTATACATCTCAGTATTTTAATTATTCAGAGGGCTGTAATATCTCGAATGTAATGGATTCTGTGTCCTGTCGGAGAAAGAGAAAGAACGGAAGCACGTAGTGATTCACACACAAAGAGCACATAGAAGATCAAATACAGAACAAAGCATTTAACGTGCTACTTGAGAAACTAGTAAAATAAACGATTTTAAGTTGAAGTTTATGATGTTCTACTTTAATGGCAAAATAAACTACATGATTAAAGTGGAAATTTCGAGATTAAAGTTGACATTTCGTGCTTTTTTCCCCACGGTGTGCCTATTTTTTTTGTCTGTACCCTAATAAGCTTTCATATGACACTCAGACGGTGGGCTACGACTTGCCTTTTCATGGCGACTTTGATATATGATTTCTTTTTTATTTCGGGCACTGTGTGACTTTGTGAACTTGATCTTTCGAGTTTCTCCGATACTCTGTCACTTGATCAACTTTCTTTTGTTGATTATACCACTGTTTAAACCAACAAATAGTACGTTTTTCCTTTGCCTCCACTTGGTATTCGCTGAAATTCTTATATTTTCCCCCGTGCTTTTCCCATTGTCTTTTCACAGAAGGCTATTTATATTGATTTGCATATTCAAAGAGGCGTAATTCTGGGAGGAGTTGGGGCGGGACAGAAGGCGCGTGCACGTGCGTTACTTTTCACGGTGATCGGGATTTATGTAGTGGAAGAACGTGAAAGTATGCGTGCGCACAGATTCCTGCATCTGGATTTTTCTGTGCGTACGCACAATCCCGCTTTTGTGCTTACGCCATGTTATAGTGTGAGTTCTAGGCATGGCGTTAAACATGAGGCCCCAGGTGTTTTACTGAACAGTCAGCATAGGTTCAGAAGAGTGAGGTTGTGTTTTACTAACATGCTGGAATTCTATGAGGAAGCAACAAAAAGATACAATTAGAGTGGTGCATATATATAATGTTATTTATTTTGACTTTCAAAGAAAGTCTGATAACTTACCAAATGAGTGGCTGGTCATCACACTAAAAGGAGTAGGAGTCAAGGGTGTAGTGTATAGGTGAGTGTAGAATTTGCTAAAATATAGGGAGCAGTGGGTTATGGTGAAAGAAACCCTATCAAAACTGGGTGATCTTAAGAGTAGTACAGAGGGACTTGGACAGCACACAGCCTTGGCAGATTTAATGTAAGTAAATGTAAGCTATTACATTTAGGAAATAAAAAGGTTAGATTTGAATACATAATTGGAGAAGTGAAAATTCAAAGTACACCTTATGAGATGGATTTAACAGCTGTAGTGGACAAGTCGGTAACAACCTACAGGCAGTGTTCAGAAGCCATTATGAAGGCTAACAGAATGTTGGGTTATGCAGAATGATGTGAAGAGGTAAAATCAAAGCAGGTTATGCTCAGTTTTTAATGCATTGGTGTGGCCTCATTGGAGTACTGTGTACAGGTTTAGTCTCCTGGCTACTACAAAGAGACATAGCAGCTCTAGAAAAAGTCCAGAGAAGAGCGAAGGAATGCAGAAGATGAGTTATGAGGAAATATTAAAAGAGCTTAGCCTTTTTTAGTTTAAGCAAAAGAAGATTACGAGGTGACATGATTGAAATGATGAAAATTATGAAAGGAATTATATCAAGACTGTTACTTTAAAATGAGTTCAACAAGAATACAGAGGCGCAGCTGGAAGCTTATTAAGGGTAAATTTCTCAAACATTAGGAAGGATTTCTTCACACTGAGAATCAGATACATGGAATGAGTTACCTAATAGTGTGGTAGACAGGAGGATGTTAGGGACCTTTAAAACTAGACTTGATGTTGTTTTAGAAGAATAAAGTGGACAGGACTGGAGAGCTTTGTTGGGCTGAATGGTCTGTTCTCTTCTAATTTTTTCCTAATATTCTAGACAAAGGTGATATACATCACTGTAGTTTGAACACTAAGATCGCAAAAGGCCACTCTAAGTTTCTGAGAAGCCTATTACTTATACTTCATCAGTCATGTGATTGCAATAAACAAAGTAAATTAGTATTAATGCAGTGTGATGGATGGCCGGGAACTTTGCCCCACCAGGAGACCTGGAGAAGCAGGGGACTGGGAGGGGCAATTCCTTCCCCAGGACACAAGAGGGCAGCCATCCTGGATTGTGTGGGAGCCATGGAACTGGAAGGCTCAACCCTATGGGGATCCGTGACCACCGGGGTGCCCAAAGAACTAAGGAGCCTTGGACTGAAGCACTTACATCACTCTAGAAAGTGCTACCGAACCTGGAAGCAGGTACACCCGGAGTACTTCCGGGTGCCTATGCATCACTTCCGTCACACCAGGAAGTGCTACAGAGAGATCAGCAGGGAGCACCTGGAGCACATTTGGGTGCATTATAAAAGAGGCTGCCTCACTTCACTCAAGTAGTTAGAGTCAGGTGGAAGAGGATGGAGCTTGCGAGGAGTGGAGTAGAGACAGCAATACAGAGAAGAAAAGATAAGAACTGAGTTTATGGTACTGGTTTGTGTACTGTGTGTGCAGGAAAGAGAAATAATCTGTGTGTGTTGTGGACATCTGGTGTCATGTCTGTCTGTGTCCGGGCCATCTTTTACAGCAGGAAAAAATAACCTCTGGCACCAGCTTCAAATGTTTCATATTAACAATATGTATTACTTTCAAACACACTCAATTATGGGTCTACATTTATGTTTCTGCATTAAGAACACAAAACTAGAAAAAAAAAAAAACATTAAAATGCTAACGTAAATTAAACTTTCATACATACTTCTGATCTAGACACTGATATTAAAAGACCAAAATATTTTGAGGTCATTTTACTTTATAAATACTAATAAAACTTCTATATGAATTAGTCAATGATCTTCATCCCTACATTTAAGCATTGTATTAATTTACAGTGATCCCTCGCTATATCGCGCTTCGCGGCTTCACTCTATCGCGGATTTTATAAGTAAGCATATTTAAATATATATCGCAGATTTTTTGTTGGTTCGCGGATTTCTGCGGACAATGGGTCTTTTAATTTCTGGTACATGCTTCCTCAGTTGGTTTGCCCAGTTGATTTCATACAAGGGACGCTATTGGCAGATGGCTGAGAAGAAACCCAACTTACTTTTCTCTCTCTCTCTCTCTTGCGCTGACTTTCTCTGATCCTGACGTAGGGGGATTGAGCAGGGGGGCTGTTCGCACACCTAGACGATACGGACGCTTGTCTAAAAATGCTGAAAGATTATCTTCACGTTGCTACCTTCTGTGCAGCTGCTTCGTGAAGCGACATGCTGCACGGTGCTTCGCATACTTAAAAGCTCGAAGGGCACATATTGATTTTTGCTTGTTTGTTTTTCTCTGTCTCTCTCTCTCTTTGTCTGCTCCTGACGGAGGGGGTGCGAGCTGTCGCCTTCAACAGCTTTGTGCCGCAGTGCTTCGCATACTTAAAAGCCAAACAGCCCTATTGATTTGCTTGCTTTCCTCTGTCTTTCTGACATTCTGTGCTCCTGACGCGCACTCCTTTGAAGAGGAAGATATGTTTGCATTCTTTTAATTGTGAGACGGAACTATCATCTCTGTCTTGTCATGGAGCACAGTTTAAACTTTTGAAAAAGAGACAAATGTTTGTTTGCAGTGTTTGAATAACGTTCCTGTCTCTCTACAACCTCCTGTGTTTCAGCGCAAATCTGTGACCCAAGCATGACAATATAAAAATAACCATATAAACATATGGTTTCTACTTCGTGGATTTTCTTATTTCGCGGGTGGCTCTGGAACGCAACCCCCGCGATGGAGGAGGGATTACTGTATTTATTTACATGTGTGGATAGGCGATTTATACTTAACACACTTGCACAGAATATTATCTCGACTTTCAGAATACATTTGATAAGGTATCACATAAGAAGTTAGGCATCAAACTAAAATATAAACACTATCTGCTTAACTAATAAGACACTTTAATACACTGTAGAGATCCATGAGACCAGTTAAGATCTTGAACAAGCCTCTTCAAAAAGCATATTCAATTGGCTCAGGATTGCAACTGCTCAATTGTTCTACTGGATCAATATTGACCTTCCTGGTTATCAACCCTTTGCCAAGCTGTGGTTTTGTTACAAAGCTATTTTCATCCAACAAAACATCTGGTGTACTTCTTTAATGTTTGCTATGTTCTTAACTTTATTCTTTCTTACTAATTGCTCAAAATAATTTGATTACAGTATTTTGATTTTTTTTATATTTAATTCAGAAAAAATAATAATAATGATCCATCTCTCATGACAATTACATTATAACATGCAATAAAATCACTTGTGTAAAGCCTTACAGTGGCCTACTTTATATTAAAGTGAAACTGCCAGTGACATTATGCATTCTAGCCTCTGGCAGCACATTGTATTTGAAAGAAACAACATGGATGATTGGCTATATGTGATAGGTCTGACTAATCATTGATGATTTTTACACTGCTTTTTCTATACAGAAAACTCCAACAGCCCCACTAGGAGTGACAGGCAAAATGAGACATATAGCTTCAAGTGTGGGCTTCTCCACTTTGCCTTTGGAAAGTGTTGGTTTGTGCATTCAGAGAATATGAAATTTAGCTCTGCATAAAGAAAAGACTTCTGTGACCATAAATCTATACTCAGGCCAGTGCATCTAGTTGAAAGTAAAGGTAAAGCAAAATGTTAATGTAGCTCAGTAGAACAGAAAAAGTCTGCTCTTTCTCAATGGCTGGAATCCTTCCAATTTAATTGATTATAATAGAAGCTCTCTAATGAAAAATATAAGCAGGTTGTTCCTGGTAATGATACATGATTTGAAGATACTGACTGGAAAACTTCAGAATGAGAGATTACAGGGTACAGAGATTTGGAAGTACTCAAATTAACTAAGCATATCTAATAAATATGAGTGTTAGGACAACACACCAACAGTGCAATATACTGAGTCTACTCTACATACACTACAGTGCAAAGTCATGGACCATACTAGAACATTTTTGAAAGTTAGTTATCTAGGAAATAAGGTTTTATTTCCTCATTAAACACAATTTCTCTCTCTGTGTATATATGTATACATATAAACTGAATTTTATGCTTGCATAAACAATAGCTGAACTACTGTGTTATTATTAGCATTAGTCACATAATATTACAAGTGTGCTATACAGC
This sequence comes from Erpetoichthys calabaricus, assembly GCF_900747795.2. Classification (NCBI taxonomy): domain Eukaryota; kingdom Metazoa; phylum Chordata; class Cladistia; order Polypteriformes; family Polypteridae; genus Erpetoichthys; species Erpetoichthys calabaricus. The sequence goes on from NC_041402.2 coordinate 39,244,634, forward strand.
AGTTGTGTGGAATATGTTAAGTATCATGGTAACAATAAATTGAGACCAACACATTTAATTAACTGCCAAAGTGTACACATTTTATTGTGTGTACTTCATTTTTAGAATTTCTTCATTTTGTGGGGTTTAATAAAGGTTAACACTGAACTCTAATGGTATATTTTAGCTGTTACAACAGGACTAGATTGTTTATAATGTTGCTTGGACACTTAACATGTAAAACAACTAAATACAATTGTGGCTGAATCAAGCTACGTATCTATGTTTTAACTACAGTAATGCTGATTAAGCAGCCTGACTGAGCAGAGGCTTTATTTTGCAAGTCTGCTTTGAATTACTTTAAATAATACAGTAATCCCTTGCTACTTTGCGGTTCACTTTTCGCGGATTCACGACTTCGCAGATTTTATATGTAAGCATATCTAAATATATAACGCGGATTTTTCGCAGCTTCGCGGGTTTCTGTGGACAATGGGTCTTTTTCCTTCTGGTACTTGCTTCCTCAGTTGGTTTGCCCAGTTGATTTCATACAAGAGATGCTACTGGCGGATGGCTGAGAAGCTACCCAATCAGAGCACACAGTTAAGTTCCTGTGTGCTGCTGATTGGCTCAGCGACGGAGTGTTGCATTAACCAGGAAGTCTTATCTCACTCATTCAGCATTAACGTGCTACTGCTTCAGGGGCCGTGTCCAAGCGCCAACAGAAGATACAAATGATTGCAGAAAAGGTAAAAGTTTTGGATATGGTGAAGGAAGGGAACAGCTACACCGCTGCAGGACACCATTACAGCATCAATGAGTCCACGATTCTTTTTATTTAAAAAGGAGGAAAAGCATATAAGATCTATGGCCGCAGTGTCCTTTAACCAGGGCGCAAAACGAGTTGCAAGTGGACGTGATAAGGCAGTAGTCTGGATGGAATCTGCTTTAGGAATCTTTGCAACAAGGTCGACGACGTCATGACCGCCTACAAGCTGCTACATGTACTTCGCTATACAGTAAGTGTAAACTTATCTACCGATTTCATATTGCTTAGCAGTTGTCCCTGTTATTAATAGAGTAAAGGGTGGGTTGTAAACAATACAGGGAGGGTTTAAAAACGTCCAAATACACATTAAATAATTAAATAAATATGGTGTCCCTACTTCGCGGAAATTCAGTTATCATGGTTGGCCTTGGAACCTATCTCCTGCGATAAGTGAGGGATTACTGTACATCACTTCCTTGATGCAGAGTATATAGCCTTGTACCTCTTGCTTTGCGTATAAGTGCTAGGCTTGAGTGTTACAGTTTATATGGAATATGATATCTTGTCAGAGACATAGTAAGTTTTTAGTGGAGCTTCTCGACTTAAATGCAATGGGAAAAAACAAGTCTTTTTTATTAATACTTGACAGCCTTGTGGATTTACATTAAGCTGTCATGTGAAATCCAGAAAAACTAACATCATGCCATGCCATCCCACCATCATCATATTAGTGCATTTAAAACACAGAGAGAATAACAAAATGAAGAATGCATAGTGAGTGTGGACACTCTTAGAATGAGAAAGTTCTTCACAATCAATGTTACACCTTGAAAAGCACTGTCAAACTTGCTTAAAATATTACTGAAAAGATAACATGTCAAAATAACCCTTTTAACAATTTTTTAAATGAATTTGATAATTCTGTAGCACTGCTGCCTCGCAAAAAGGAGGCCAAGGTCCTCCCCTGTTTGGAGTTTGCATGTTCTCGCCGTGTCTGTATGGGTTTCCTCCCACGGTCCAAAGACATGCAGGTTAGGTGGATTGATGATGCTAAACTGGCCATAGTGTATGGTTATGGTGAGTGTGTGTGTGTTCACAATGTGATAGACTGACACCCTGTTCAGGGTTCGTTGCTCCATTTACCCAGTGCTAGCTGGGATAGGCTGTGGTATCCCCTGTGACCCTGTTCAGGACTAAGTGGGTTAGAAAATGACTGACTTCTGTATAAACTGAAGAAATGAACATCATATTTATTTCTTTTTTTTTTTTATCTCAGTGACTATTTGGCTTCATTAAAAAACAAAACCTTTGGTAGAAATCTGTTTGATGATTGAGCATTAACAATCCAGCCTATTACAACACCTGGTAGTATAGTCTCTACAACATCCACAACCCATATCTGTACTTGAAGCTTTCCAGCTTAAGACAATTTAATTGTTTCAAAGATGAATTTCTTAGTAATGATGATACAAAGTATATAATTCAATATTGAGTCAATATGACCAAACTAATCTTGTAGTAAATTAAAAAGCTAAATTGTATAATGTAATTTTAGTAAAAATATAAAATATCATTCTGTAAAACACTGTGAACTTGATCTTAAACTTTCTTTGTGGCAATACAAGATAATCTTCATCAGAAAGATCTTTTAAGCGTCATGAAACCTCACATAGACAGTACACTGCTGCACTGTTTTGCTTGCTGAACCGCAAATCACAGACATACTAAACTAAAATTAAATGGAGATGAACGGCTTTGTGATCAGTGAATCTGTAATTGTTCTTACTTAATTATGAATTGTTTCACTCATTTAGGAAACAATTAACAGTACAGCAAAAAAGAGGAAAAGAATATTCAAAAACTGATCAAACTTAAAAGTAATTTAACATTATGATATGCTCTCTATAGTGATGCATAAGCTAAACTATGTTGATTGGAAATGGGGAACAATTTTCTTATTGTTTCCAAAAGTTAAAAATGTACAACAAATCTAAGGTGTTGTACCATGTTAGCCATTATGCATGTAGTGAGAAGTCAAGCAAAATGACTAAAAAGATTACAATATGCAAGCTTACGAGGAAACTCAGGTCCCTTCTTCAGGCAAGATGCATCCAAATCTAATATATAGTCCCAAGAATTAAAGAGATCCAATTTTCTTCTATCAGAAACAAAAGAGTAATGACTTTCCTCCCCACATTATTCTTTTCCCCATTTAGAGTGTATAACCAAAGTACAACATTCATATTATTAGACAAGATAAAAAATGTACCCATCACTGATGAAGTATAAAGTAAATGCAGTATTGAATCAATATTGAAGAGATATGGGCTCTGTAGCACAAAAACAACAACTCTTCAGCTTCTTTTTGTTATACAACAGAACAAGTCAAACTGTCCTAAGAATGTGTGGCAATGCTTTGAGGTAAAACAAACTAAACTCAACACTTCCAACATCTGGCTGTAGAAAAAGTAGATGTTCTACTCTCCCATACATAAATGGTGTGGGATACTTCAAAAGCTATCAGCAAACTTTTACTTTTCCTTTCATAAAATACATTTTTGGTTTAATTTATTAACTGGTTTTCTGGTTGTTTGTTTGACTTTTGTTTTTCTTCCAACTGTTGTTTGCATTATCACTGTATTAAGAATATGATGGAATGGGTATGGATTATTTAAGTCCCTGCCATGACATTTGAAAGTCACAAATCACAAGTTAAATCTATCACATAAAACACCTAATTATATTTACATTTTTATTGGTCAGCAGTCATAAAAAGAAATTGTGTTTAAAAACAACACAAAACATGAACAAGGAAACTAAAATTTCTTTCTGCACAGGACAGAATACACATATTGTACAACTTCAGAAAGGTCACACACTAAATGGGAGCAGTGTTGTCAAAATAAGCATTTAATAAATGCAGCTATTTCTATTACAAATCTGCATGTGTGCACATACACAAGATCCCAAATGAAGACTTACCATCATCAAGTGTGATGTCCTGTAGACCGATGGACTGGAAAGTTAGTTCACCTTCTTCGGGTTCTTGTTTAATGTCCAGACTGCCTTTTTCTGTAGAGTATGGTGTAGAATCATGTACATGTTGCTGGATAATTGATGTTGCTCCAGAAAGACTGGTCATTACTGGACTGTGCGCCTGAGGAGACTGCTGCCCACTATGTGCCAGATGAATCATAGAAGTAGCAGACGTTGGAGAAGGAGAGGAAGCTGGCCCTGAGGTGGGGGATTGGTATGGCATTGAATGTATTTGGGGGGAGGACGGCCCAGAGTGTGGAGAATGCACCATACCGAGTGGAGCAGTTGGAGAGGGAGATGAGGCAGCTCCCGGATTTGCAGAATGATAGGACATTGACTGTATATGTTGTGAGGGATGTGCCAAAGGAAGAGCAGCTGTTGGTGAAGAAGCTGTAGGTGCATTTGGGCAGTGATACCCAAGTGGTGGCAAGTTAGGTGTGGATTGCCCTGAATGAGATGATGCAGCCATTTGAAGTAAAGGAGGTGGTGGCGTAGACGTGGAACCTGGACTTGAGGAGTGATAAACAATAGGCTGGCATCCATGATTTAAAGGATGGGATACTACAGCATCAGACTGGAACTGCACCCTTTCATATCCCTGGGAGGAGGCAGAGTTCATGGGAAGACCAGACTGTCCATTGTACATCATGCTTTGCTGCATAGTCTGATAGGAAGGCCTCACAGGTGGAGGTGGTGAATTATGAAAATTCTGATGCACTATTGATGGATTAACCATTTGACAGTCTGAAGCATTACCAATACTAAGAGCTTGGACGTTTGGCATATGCTGTATTGCTGATGCCACTATGGATGCATATGCAGGCTGTGGGTGCTGTAGTGAAGAAACAAGGTTCCTTGGTGACACAGACAGAAGGCTCTCATGAAGATGACTAGGATCAGAAGAAGCTAGTTGTGCTCTTACTGCATGGATTCCTGGCATGGGCACAGAAATAGGCTGTGTTGTAGGTAAATCGGGGTCTTCTTGGTGTTCCTGTTTAATTAAAACTGGAAAGAATATTATAACTGTTAATGCACATATAAAAAAACAAACTTTAATATTTGTGCAAACATAAATATGCCTTGATCTGTTTCTATAACAATTATGCAAGATAGCTAACCATACAAATGGGAGTCACTGGGGGAATGGGGGGGGGACTTTCAGTTTCTACAGGTAAAAATGCTGATTAAAGGATAGGTTAGGTATTCTTCAGTCAAAGTTATTTGTTCACAATCATTGTATATATTAATTTACCATATAAAATTGAGCTGTAAAGTGAACCATTTTTTAAAAATAAATTTTAAGAAAACCTTGTCTATTCTTGCAGCTTACAATGGGGCTGAAGGATACCAGGGTCCATAAGTGAATGGAAAAGCCTTAAAACTTGCCGAATATAGCCACCTTGAAGCAGCAAAGGTTTTGAGTTACAAAAGCTTGCCTTTTGTGTTTATAAGGCATCCATCCTTCTGATAACAAAAGGAAGCTAGAAACAATTATTTTATCAGTTTTTTTTAAGAACTGTTTTTCTTGAGTTAAGAATACATTTCCTTTTTGGTTGTCTACTCACAGCCATCATGGGTAGAGTTATGAAAACCCCAATAAGCCCCCAGCACTTAGCTATATTCTGCATATAATCTTAGTTTTATTTTGACAATTCTTTTTCTTCAGCAGTTGTGTTCTGCCGTGGCTTGTAACAGACAGATGCTTGTTAAACTCACACATTTTTTTCCCCTCTAAATGGCACTTTTGCTTTTCACCCATACAATTCTGTGCTATTTTACATAGTATATAGCAAGAGATTCACACTGTGTGGCAACATATTGAAAAAAGCACATAAGAGTTTCACTGTACTTCATACAAGTAACAATAAATCTAAAGTGAAATGATAACACTGAATTGTATTTATAATAAATGCCTTAGATTTTTGAAAGAGCCATGACACCTGCACACCGCATTATCTGTGGTGTGTTGAATGCATGCACGATTAAAAAAAAAATAAAAAAATATGGTACTCAGAAAATGAAAAAAGCAGAGTGTGCAATAGAGCAGATTGAAGCGCCACAGATATTTATCTAATTTTTGAATGTACAATGAATTGCTCTTTCTGAGAATATGGTAATAAAAAAACAAAGCAAAATTAGGTTGAGAGGGTAAAGTCACTGACATTCACTCATACCGATCAATCCATGTGAAAATACACAGTGAGAAAATGTAAAATTCATGCAGACCCTGATGTTATAAGGCAGAAATGACAGATCTGTGCTACATGGAGAAACTTAAAAGCAGGAAAGGATATCTGCAAGCAGTGGAGTGGAGGGATGTGCAGACCCTGCACTTAGAGAGCATTTTGGATGAGCCTCCTGGATCCTAGATGCCATAGACTCTGATATGTGGCTACTGATGAATCTTGGATGTGTACCCTGGTGAAAGAATGACAAACAGGCTTGCTTCTACCCTGGATGGCATGCATAGGCATGGAACAGGACGAAGCAGCTGGGAGAGCATGTTGCCATCGAATATCTGGTTGACAGTGGTGTAAGTACCCTCTGAAAAAATCAAAAAGTCCTTTTTATGAGCCATCTCACCAGTAATTAGTATAAACTGGCTAATTCCACCCACTGGGTCATTACAATATCCTTTCTGACTGAAGCACATGTGTTCATTATCAGTCCGGCAGCAGCAGGCAATAACTTTACAAAATAATGAAATATTTCCGTATATTGAAAGAATGAAAATTATTTGAAAAAGTGTGACTTTTCAGGTATTAGAATCTAGCTGTCTACAAAACAGACAGAAATTCACTTTGGGAATCAACACTCAATAATGTCAATATAGAGCGCTTGCTGATGACTTTCCATTGTAAATCTACACACCTGGCCCTGAAAGATCACTGTTGAGGGACACGATAGGCAGAGTAAAGTGCACCGGTAGTTTCCTTTTAAAATGCCTAAATGTTACAACAATATTTTTGCTTTTTTCCATGTTAAAATGACAGTCACAAGCTGTTAATTTTGCACAAAAAAAGAGAACAGAGTAGATAAATATTAAAAGACACTAACAGTGTAGATGAAATTATATCCTTGGGAGGTCTTTACATCCTGACTTGACCTAATCTTGGACATGCAACAATATTTGAAATGAACCTGTCAAGAGCTTAATTTTTTTCCTTTTTGGATAATTACTTGATGATTACTTCAAACCCCAGTTTTTCATCTTACAAACTGTACTTAAGCTCTGTGACATTATGCTGATGTCAAACCATAATAACAAGTCACTTAGTTACAAAGAACAGTAAAAGCTGTTCAAAAGGTATTTTTGTCATATTTGGAAAATCAGGAAACATTACCACAAAAACCAAAAGTGAAAATGTTCACGATTTAACATAATATAAGTGGTAGTTCTCAGAAAATGCATGTGCTTTTTCTGGCACAAAATAAGCTTTAACAGCTACAGAATAAACTTAGTAGGACAACTTTGAAAGGCAAACTTTTTGTTTTCTATAACAGCTATGTGGACAACTTAAGAATAAATATCTTGTCAGATATATAATGCAGTTATTAGAAATATTCTGTAACATAATATGTATTCCTAAAGCTTTTTACATAAAAATTGAAAATTTTAATAAAAGTGTACATATTCTAAAGACTTTTCATCTGAAAAATAGTTCATAGAAGCTACATTTCATTTCAAATTGATCATATTGCCACCCCCTGCCTACGCAATTCGCACCATTCCTACACTTGCTGACCGCCCACGTGCAGCATATTGTTAATAACAAACATTGTGCTGACGGTTTAGGGCCCCTGCCTTTGTCACTCTCTCTAAGCGATGAGGCCGCGGTTAACTGATAATCAGTGACTGCTGCTTAAAACTATGAACAGCCACTTCCTGCAGCCACCTGTGCGTGTCATTCATTGGTTCATATTCTGGCTGTTAAAAGGAAAACAGGAAACAGGCAACATCTAGTGGGTGCACTACAAGCACTGAAGGTGGGTGTTTAGGTTTTGGTTCAAATTACACACTTTCGTGAAATTTTTCTTTCAGTTTAAATTTAGGACAGATTTAATTTACTGGAGTTTGAAACAAGTGGTTTGTGCCAAAGGAAACTAATCTACAACAATTGTGCAACTATAATATTTATATAGTGTTTTTATTTTATCACACTATTAAATAATAACTGATGCACATGTATCTTATAGCTCTGAAACAATAAGGACAAAATTTCTAAACAAATAAAATAAATAAAAATATTATTAATAAATACACTATCAGTGATGGTTATCAATTCACATTTAATTACTGCTCTTGTACGAAACTACAGCCATATACAGTAGAATTAAATGTATAACAAATATAGAAAAAAAAATTATTCAGCAGCCTTTGTACACACCATTTTATCTTATCTACACTTGATCAAAATTAAAACTCTTTCAATATCAGCACCCACAACATGATGCCCAATTTTAAAATTAATATTCCTTGTGTAATCACTGGATTGATGCATATTTGACTAAAACTGAAATACATGTTTATAGAGTTTACCTGACAAATACGTAAATCGTTGAGACTGACTTCTTTTCCTCTTTCCGTTACAAACAAAAAACTGCACCTGGACTGCAGATGAGATTGTTTTACTTCGGTATGGAGGAACTTCAACAACTATGTTAGTCTGAAAAGATGAAAATAGTGTTAGTTTACATTTATAGAAAACCAGATGCCTGCTTAATAACAACATTTTAAATTGATAAATGCTTTTTTAGATAAAATAAGTCTTTAGTTATTGAGTTTGCAAGTTGTCATTGATGGTTTGATTTTTCCAGCAAGTGACTAAAAATTCAGGAAAACCAAACAACATCTTACTAAATATAAAAGAAAATCTTATCAAATTATAAAAATTTAGGTAAACACCAGGTGAAAACATTTACTACACAGTTACACCCACAATACACATTTCATCTTGTGACTTAAATAATGTAAACAGAACTTCAGATATGGTATTGCTGATGTTATCAAAAAATTGCATTTATTTTTTTTCTTTTCCATAGTACTTACCCCTTGAAACTTCTCACGCATTATTTTTGCATCTACTTCCCATTGTGGTCTTCCATCTAAAAAAAGATTAATATCATAACCATTGAAAGCAAGAAAAAGGCAGCAACAAAGAAATCTTAAAAAGCAATTTATTTTCCTGGACACAGATTTTAAGTTCCAAAGTTACACACTTGGCCAAAAAAATAGACATGAGAAATTAATAAAAAAAAGATTTATTAGCATCTAGATAAATCCAACTTAGTTAAAAAAAAAAAAAAAAAAAGCATCTGTGGGTTTCTGTGTCTGTCCAGTTGCTATCTCTGTGTCAATCCAACAAATTGTACATCACACTTATAATGTTAAAATGCGTTGCATTTGTCATTACAACAGATGGCACATCACAAACATTTGTGGCAATGCATTTTATTACCACTAATGTTTGTGATGCAACACTTGTTGAAATGACATATACAACATTATTACAATATTATACACATTTTTTAAAGTATTACAAAATACATTCCAATAGATGGTGCACTGCCAACATTAATGCTGAGGTCAACACTGAAAACTTACATTTCAGCCCATCTTAGACAGGTACATGCCTAGCAAGTAAACTGGAAAACCATGCTTGAACCATACTAGTTGCCAGATAATTAAAAAACAAAAAGTTTTACAATAACAGACAATAAACTTTCACCTCATGATGAACTGTTATAATCATCCTTATGTTTATTGCTTTACACTTAATATGGCTCTCTAAGGATTATATTTGTGGATCTTTAAGTATTAAATGAAAAAATAAACACACACACAGATGCTCTGAGCTAAACATTTACTAAAAGCAACAGGTTACTATACAGTGGTGTGAAAAACTATTTGCCCCCTTCCTGATTTCTTATTCTTTTGCATGTTTGTCACACAAAATGTTTCTGATCATCAAACACATTTAACCATTAGTCAAATATAACACAAGTAAACACAAAATGCAGTTTTTAAATGATGGTTTTTATTATTTAGGGAGAAAAAAAATCCAAACCTACATGGCCCTGTGTGAAAAAGTAATTGCCCCCTTGTTAAAAAATAACCTAACTGTGGTGTATCACACCTGAGTTCAATTTCCGTAGCCACCCCCAGGCCTGATTACTGCCACACCTGTTTCAATCAAGAAATCACTTAAATAGGAGCTGCCTGACACAGAGAAGTAGACCAAAAGCACCTCAAAAGCTAGACATCATGCCAAGATCCAAAGAAATTCAGGAACAAATGAGAACAGAAGTAATTGAGATCTATCAGTCTGGTAAAGGTTATAAAGCCATTTCTAAAGCTTTGGGACTCCAGCGAACCACAGTGAGAGCCATTATCCACAAATGGCAAAAACATGGAACAGTGGTGAACCTTCCCAGGAGTGGCCGGCCGACCAAAATTACCCCAAGAGCGCAGAGACGACTCATCCGAGAGGTCACAAAAGACCCCAGGACAACGTCTAAAGAACTGCAGGCCTCACTTGCCTCAATTAAGGTCAGTGTTCACGACTCCACCATAAGAAAGAGACTGGGCAAAAACGGCCTGCATGGCAGATTTCCAAGATGCAAACCACTGTTAAGCAAAAAGAACATTAGGGCTCGTCTCAATTTTGCTAAGAAACATCTCAATGATTGCCAAGACTTTTGGGAAAATACCTTGTGGACTGATGAGTCAAAAGTTGAACTTTTTGGAAGGCAAATGTCCCGTTACATCTGGCGTAAAAGGAACACAGCATTTCAGAAAAAGAACATCATACCAACAGTAAAATATGGTGGTGGTAGTGTGATGGTCTGGGGTTGTTTTGCTGCTTCAGGACCTGGAAGGCTTGCTGTGATAGATGGAACCATGAATTCTACTGTCTACCAAAAAATCCTGAAGGAGAATGTCCGGCCATCTGTTCGTCAACTCAAGCTGAAGCGATCTTGGGTGCTGCAACAGGACAATGACCCAAAACACACCAGCAAATCCACCTCTGAATGGCTGAAGAAAAACAAAATGAAGACTTTGGAGTGGCCTAGTCAAAGTCCTGACCTGAATCCAATTGAGATGCTATGGCATGACCTTAAAAAGGCGGTTCATGCTAGAAAACCCTCAAATAAAGCTGAATTACAACAATTTTGCAAAGATGAGTGGGCCAAAATTCCTCCAGAGCGCTGTAAAAGACTCATTGCAAGTTATCGCAAACGCTTGATTGCAGTTATTGCTGCTAAGGGTGGCCTAACCAGTTATTAGGTTCAGGGGGCAATTACTTTTTCACACAGGGCCATGTAGGTTTGGATTTTTTTTTCTCCCTAAATAATAAAAACCACCATTTACAAACTGCATTTTGTGTTTACTTGTGTTATATTTGACTAATGGTTAAATGTGTTTGATGATCAGAAACATTTTGTGTGACAAACATGCAAAAGAATAAGAAATCAGGAAGGGGGCAAATAGTTTTTCACACCACTGTATATCTTCATTATTCCAACCAAAATAATTGCACAAACATAACAATGAGTTTATGATGGGCTACTTTAATCAATGCTACAAAAATGTAATATGATTAAATCAAGGTAGGAAGAAAACAGAGTTTGTGAAATACAAATAAGAATTTATTTTACTTCTCTGGCTGTTGACACATTTGGAATTACATTTAGGTAACAATGTAACATCTGTTCAAGTGTTTACTGTCAACCATCTTTAAAGGTGGTTCAAGGAATAAACATTAAATGTGGGGCACAATTTTAATTTGTGCAGCTGCTAAAGCTTTCTGTAAACTGGCTCAACAGCTATTTCAGACCCAATGTCCGTTTACTTTATAGGATAGCCATGACATAAAATAACAGAAGTAAATACATTCTGGAACCATGTCTCAAACTACAGAGAAAACATTGATATTTTAAAATGAAGCCAAAATTTAAAAAGCTATATTTATACAGAAAAAATGAACTTTAAAACATTAATATTACATTTACTAATGCCAAGTATTTAACTTTTACAACTTTTTTTTGCACCATCCATTTTTCAACAACACTGTTCACCACACTGCAAAACCAATCACAGACATGACTACATTCTTTCTTACAGCCATACAACATAGTTCTTTATATTTTAATGTCACAATTGCAGCAAACAACTAAAGTGAAAATCAGTAGATCTACTGTATATATCTGAAACAAGTAACAGATTCAATCTCATCACAGTGGTGTGCATGTGCTCTAACAAAGTAAGAGTAAAAACAAGTGATTTTTTTGGTAACAATTCACCAGTTCAAAATTCACTAACTCATTATTTCCCCAAGGTCACAGAAGGGAATGTTTGGCAGGTCAGGTGTTGTGTCATAAGCACAAAGAAGTAGTGCAACTATTGAACCATAAACAAAATGTACACACTGAGATCATGTATGGGAACCATTCAACTGTGGTTAGAACAATTAAAATTCACTAAAAGCACTATGGCCCAGATGAAAAAAAAGTACAAACATGCAAGCCATGACATGATATTAAAAATGTAAAGATTACAACAAAGCCTGTACAAATCTAAATCTTTATGAAAATACAAATGTACAATTTTTGCTGATAAACTGTTCAAATGGCTGTTTTCAACTTTTCAGATTTTTATTGGCTCCTTCAAACCCAAACCAGATTTATAGGTCATATTATTATTTAGTATTCATGCATGAAAAAATTGTCTGATGACTAGTAAAACAAAAATAGCAAAAACTAACGCGAGTGGTAAATATTAACGAGATATTTAAGTAAAAGTTCACTATATAATACAGGTCAAATTCTGTTACAACAAATATCATTGCAAAAAATTTTCATTACAACAAAGTATTTTTACGGTCCCAGCAGTTTCCCCATATGACAGAGTCTATAGAAATCTTGTTACTACGAAATACATTCAGCAGATACTTTTGGGCACTTCATTGTAATGAAAGACCTTGAAATGCCTGAATGAATCATCCACAGAGCAGTTAGTTCTGTGATCACAGCTCAGTTGTGCAAAATGATCCTTGAATAGAAACATTATAATTCTTTTTTCTTTCTTCGAACTTTCCTTGTACTGTTTTTTGCGGTGTTTGTTTTCTGTGATACCTTTTTACTTACTGCTCGTTAACATTTGAAAAACATCCATTGGAATTTAACTCATTGTCACCCTCCTCAGCACAAACATATGCAAACCGCTGCATTTGAAGATGTCGAAAAAGCAGTTTTTATGTGGTTCCACTCATTCAAGAAAAAGCAAAGGCACTGTTGTGACAACACGCCAAATGTGTGTTAAATGAGATAAATAAATAAGATCTTGTGGACAGAAACAGACTGGTAATGAAAGTGCTGTCAGAAGTGAACACATTTGTACATAGTAATAGATAAGCAACAGTCAGTTAACAAACATTGGAGTATTGAACTAGTGCCAAAAGAAGAATATCAGAATGCATAACCTGTACCTTGACATGACTGTGGCATACCAGTTGCAAGATGCAGTTGCATTTGGTTAAGGTATGCAATCATCCATATTACTAACCGAGAATGGTAAACCGGATGGCATGGACGCAGGTACACGGCGTTGGGACCATGAGACATACTGCGCAGGCACGTACAGCGCGCGTCTCATAAACCGCACGCGAAGTCGTATCCACCGCGCACGAAGGAGTCATGGCCCAAAAACGAAAGAGCTCAACTGCCGAGAATGAGAAATGAAGCAAAAACGCGCCCATGGCTAACGACTACCCACACAGCCACACAAAAAAGAGGCCTCTGCGCTGCAGCCCAGATTCAAACGGAAGAGGCTACGGAGGCCCCACAGGTCCATAAAGTACGGAAGGCGCAGGCGAACAGCGCCATATTGTGAGTGGCACTACTGCGGAATGAAGGCACAGGCGTCACCGCCATATTGTGAGTGGCACTACTGCGGAGTGAAGTTAGGAATAATGTGCTGCTTGGGTCGACTAATGTATTTCAGGATACCCAACGCTGGGGGTAGGCGAGCGATGCGAGCAGGGGGCGGAGCCCCCTTGTTTGACACTAGAAGACTAGAAGAAAATCACCTACACAGATATTCTGCAGTTCTTACTGTATTGTGCTAATTGGAGGACCCAGGTAAGACTACGCCTTCAAATTAATGGTTTCATCCTGCCTGTTAATGATAATGTAAAAAGATGTTGGGACACCTCACAGGTTGGATCCTTTTATAACGGTACAGCAACATTTATAAGTAACAAGATATCTGAACAAGTTGCTTGTTGTTGCATCCTTGCATGGTAAGAGTGTACTAACTTATAAATTTTAAGTGTTTTTTTTAATACAAGAGGATGATGCTCTATGCACAAGACTCCCCAAATGAATTTAAATGTATTAAAAATTAGATGGAGCAACTTATTCAGAGTTGAAATTTACCATCAATTTGCAACAACCATGGCACAGTCAACATGAAGCAGAATTTGTCACTCTTCTGACACTTTCTTGAATCTACATGCTGGTCCATTCAGTTCATTCCAAGGGCAAATGAAGGACCAGTTTGTCATTATTTAGGTGTACTTAATAAAGGGCCATCATAGTGTGTGAGCACTAATCCTGTTTTTATATTTCACTGTTAATGAACTATAAGGAACAACATCAAGGGATCAAGGAAAGTGGTGTGGGGGAAACATTTGCAAATATTGCACAATGATCAAAAAATGAGCATCAAAAAAACATTCAGCAACAAAAACAAAACTCTTTTTCAAAGGTGCACCATTCGATTGGCCAGAGACTACAACTGGCAGAATTCTACTTTTCATAAGCGAGTGTTAGTTACAAAGCAGCCTGTGCCATGAACCAAGTCCTCCAAATATATTTACCACACTTCCTGCACAATAAGGCACTCAGAACTTCTGTGCTCTCCTGCCCCTTCTACATCACCTTAGCCTTTCTTATATTTGCCTTAACTATTTGTCTTTTTTATACATTCAATTAAAGATCTTAGTTAAATCAAAATAAATCAAACTGCAAACAAATGCATTGATGACTAATGAATTTGTATTCTTTAACTTTAGCAAATCTGATGACAGAGTAAATGTACTTTCAATCACTTGTCTGTGATTAATAGGAGAACATCTGTTGAGGCAGGAATATTTCCACTTGTGACAGAAAAATGTAATAAAAATTAAGTTTTTTTTTAGCAATGTGGTTGCAATAACAGTCAAAGAAAAACAGAATAATGTTCCATGGCATTTTCCCTGAAAACAACTTCTAACTTGTTTGTGGCATGCATGGAGAATGTCCTCACAGTGCGTGCAGAAAAATGGCATTATGCTTCCAGGGACTATACACTATAAGCAAGTAGCAATTGTTTTAGAAAAAAATTTACCTTTAAATTTAAACATATTTTTTTACCTTCTGCTTATTTAATATATGGAAGATTGTTTTCAGAAATATTATTAAATCAAAAAATAATTTTGATACTCCTAGAACATGTTTTGAGCATTTTCTGTGGTAGACATTTTGTGGACATTAAATTAAAAACAAATGGACTGAGTCTGATCACATTTTGGGAACAACTTACACTTGATAGTCTTAAGAGTTGATTAGGTTTTGGGTGAATCCCTACTATTCATCTTTGAGCTTTTGAAGTTCAGTTTCTGAAACCGATATCAATACAGCCAATTCCAATACCACTACACACTAGTTCAGATTTTGGCACATAAATTTAGGACTTTAAAAAAAAAAAAGACTTTTTAATTTATTTTTTAAAATTATTTTTTTATTTTATTGTAATCATTCCATACAAATAGATCAATTTTACAAAAACAGGACTGAAAACAAATCAACCCACACCCCTGAGAAAGAGAGCATGGCCAACAGAGTAAAACTTAAAAGTCTATGCGCCAATAGTGTAGTAAAGGCAATTACAGTTTGTTTGGCTTCTCCACTTTAAGTCCATCTGGAAGTACACCAAACACAGCTGGGTTAGGAGGGATTGTTACACCAAGGCTGTTTGTCACACATGTGCACTTAGGAGGCAATCAAAAGGCCCAGAGGTGAGTGAATGGTTATCAGATGGGGGGGTTGTATGATGGTATTAATGCCTCTCTTTCTGACCTTACAGAAATAAAGACGACAAATAATGAAACAAATACCCTCACAGAATGTAATTCAAAACCAACAATACTTCCGGCTCCAGTTTACTACATCACTTCCGGTCCCCCAGTGATAACGTCACCACTGACCACCATTGATGATGTCACTTCCAGTCCCCCAGTGATGACGTCACCACCGACCACCATTGATGACGTCACATCCTGCTTTAATCATTTCCTGTAGCCATTTTGAATAATTTGTACTATATAAAGGGTGGCAGAAACAAGCACTGTCGTCGAATGTCTGATTTAAGTTACTTTATCATTTTGACCAGAAAAAAATATTACAAGGGGCTAATCCCCAAACCTTTATGCTTTGTTTGTGAGCTTAATTCATCACACTGTCGAAAGGCATTTAAAGATTTTGGTCCAGAATGATGTTAATTTGGTGCAAGCCCAAAACATGTGACCCAGTGAGGCTGGAACTTGATTGCAGCGTTCGCAGGTTGGATCTTGCCCTGGAAACATTTTGGACAATTTTAAATGAGACAGATGTGCTTGATATATAATTTTGAGTTGAATAATTGTATGCTTTACGCATATGGTGCTCGAGTGAATTCTCTGCATTGCTACCTTCCACTCCTTTTCTGATATGTTGAGTGAGAGAGATGTTTTCCCACTGTCCTCTTGGATCTTTGAAAGGGAGGGACTGTAAAATGGTTTTATATATTGCAGAAATGCTGTCTGAGTCCTCGAAACTGATCAATACTTTTTCCAGCATAGAGGAAGGCGGGAGATGAGGAAACTCGGGCAGGTTCTGTTTAACAAAGTTTCTAATTTGAAGATAGTGAAAGAAATGTGTTGCTGGAAAATTAAATTTGGAATGTAATTGTTCTTAGGATGCAAAGATGTTGTCTATGTACAGATCTCCAAGTGATTTAATCCCAAATGTTTTCCAGTTATTAAAAACTGCATATGTTTGCGATGGTTGAAAAACGTGGTTCTCGTGCAGAGGTGCCACAGATAAAAGATTCTCTATCTTAAAATGCTTCCTGATTTTCAGTTTTATTACTGGGCAGCAAACATACAAGCCATAAAAACCTGGACACAAATAAATGAACATACACAGGCCTGGTCCGCAATAGAAATAAAATCCTGCAGCACTTCTTTATATTCCTTGCTCTGCGCTCCAATAAATCCAAGTTATCGCAAATATACTAATAACCCAATTGTGCTTCACTCACTCAGAACATGGAACCAAATTAGAAAGCAATTTAAGATGGAAAATCTATCTGTGGCACCCCTGCAAGAGAACCACCTCTTTCAACCATCGCAAACATATCCAGTTTTTAATATCTGGAAAAGATTTGGGATTAAATTGCTCAGATATCTTTATATAGACAACATCGTTGCATCCTTTGAACAATTACATTCCAAATTTAACCTTCCAGCTACACATTTCTTTCACTATCTTCAAATTAGAAACTTTGTTAAACAGAACTTGCCCGATTTTCCTCATCTCATACCCTCCACTATGCTAGAAAAAATACTGCTCAACCTCGAGGACTTAGACACCATTTCTGCAATTTATAAAATTTTATTAGAGTTCCTTCCTTTTAAAGATCCAAGAGGACAATGGGAAAAAGATCTCTTAATTAATATATCAGAAAAGGAGTGGAAGGTAGCAATGCAGAGAATTCACTCGAGCTCCATATGTGCAAAGCATAGAATTATTCAACTCAAAATTATATATCGAGCTCATCTGTCTCACTTAAAACTGTCCAAAATGTTTCCAGGGCAAGATCAACCTGCAAACACTGCAACCAAGCTCCTGCCTCACTGGGTCACATGTTTTGGGCATGCACCAAATTAACTTCATTTTGGACCAAAATCTTGTAAGTGCCTTTCAGACAGCCTTGGTGTCACAATCCCTCCTAACCCACTAATAGCTGTGTTTGGTGTTCTTCCAGATGGATTTGAAGTGGAGAAGGACAAGCAAACTGTGATTGCATGCACTACACTTTTGGCACACAGACTGATTTTGTTAAATTGGAAGAATCCTAACTCTCCTCTAATAAGTCAGTGGGAAACCGATATTTTATATTATTTGAAATTGGAAAAAAATCAAATTCTCAGTTAGGGGATCTGTACAGAATTTTTTCAAAACCTGGCAGGATTTAATCAATAATATTTTAGAATAAGAAGAATTTTCTTTTCCTTCTCCATTTATCTTTTTTTGCCCTATTAAACTCATTAACTTAGGCATGTTTACAAGCCTTATTAAGTATTACTCCTTTGGCCATGCTCTCCTTCTCAGGGGTGGGGTTTGTTTTGCTTTCAATCCTATTTTTTGTAAAAATTGATCTATATGTATGGAATGATTACAATAAAATTAATAAAATAAAAAAAAAAATGCTTCCTACATTGGTTCCATATTCTGAGTGAGTGAAGCACAATTGGGTTGTTAGTATATTGGCAATAACTTGCATTTATAGGGGCACAAAGCAGGGAATATAAAGAAGTACTGCAGGATTTTATTTCTATTGCGGACCAAGCCTGTGTATGTTCATCTATTTGTGTCCATGTCCAGGTTTTTATAGCTTGTATATTTGCTGCTCAGTAACAAAACTGAAAGTTAGGTAGAGCCATGCCACCTTCTACGTTAGGTCTTTGTAGGGCCGCTCTTTGGATACATGGATGTTTTAAATTCCAAATAAATTAGGTTAGGGTTGAATCTAATTGCTTAAAAATGATTTATTGATGTATATTGGAATGTTTTGAAATAAAAAGAGAAGCTTAGGAAAGATATTCATCTTAACAACGTTAATTCTTCCAGCTAGAGTTAGATGAAGGGTTGACCATCTATGCAAGTCTTGCTTATTTTTTTCCATACAGACGGCGAAATGTTGTTGATAAAGAGCTTTATCTTTACTTGTGAGGTTTACCCTTAGGTATTTAAACTGATTTGCAATGATAAAAGGGAAGGTGTCCAATCTATTATTGTATGGTTGAGGATTCACTGGGAAGAGCACACTTTTATTCAAATTAATTCTGAGACCAGAAATCTTTGAAAATTGCTTTATCTTTGAAATAACTGCTGTTAGGACTGCAGGCACAGTGTTTTGTGGGTCTGATATATACAGTACCATATTGTCTGCATATAGAGACATTTTCTGTTCAAGTCCTTCTGTGATAATCCCCTTTAACATTGAACTGCCAGTAGCTCAATGGCGATTACAAAAAGTAGTGGTGACAGTAGTCTGAATTAATGTTACTAATACAAACTGAAGCTTCTGGATTGGTATACAGTAGTTTGATCCATACACAAATGTTCGGGTCAAACCCAAATTTCTCTAATGTAGTGAAAAGGTAGTTCCATTCAATCTTATCAAATGCTTTTTCTGCATCCAACGATAATACCTCTGTGGTGTTTGACTTTGCGGGTGAATATATTACATTAAACAGGCGTCGAAGATTGGAAGCTATGTGTCGGCCTTTAATAAATCTAGTTTGATCTTGTGATATTACTGAAGGCACCACTTTCTCCATCCTTCTAGCTAGGTCTTTGGAGAGTATCTTAACATCATTATTCAGAAGTGAAATTGGTCTGTATGATGCACATTGTAATAAGTCCTTATTTTGTTTAGGAAAGATGGTGATTAATGCTTGGCAAAAAGTTTGAGGTAGAATTGGATTGTCTCTATCTTCTGTGAATGTTGTTAATAAAAGGGGAGCTAGCTATGTGGAGAATTTCTTATAAAATTAGATAGGGTACCCATCAGGGCCTGCTGCTTTCCCACTCTTAAGCGACTTTATAGCATCTAGTAATTCTGATAGTGCCAAAGGTTTATCCAATTCCTCTGCACTAAGAGTATCTATTTGTGGTATCTGTAATGCATCCAGAAATACATTAGATTGTGTGTTGTCTTCTTTAAACTCAGTAGAATATAAGGATTTATAGTAGTCTCTAAATGTGTACATTATATTTTTAAGGTCAATGATTTTGTCTCCGTTTGTGTTGGTGATTGCTGGGATTGCATTGCGAACTTCTTGCATTGTGGATTTGTTGAGCTAAGAGCTTATTAGCTTTCTCTCCATGTTCATAGTAATGATGTCTTGATTTAAAAATGAGTTATTCAGTTTCTTTAGTTGTTAAGAGGTTGAGCTCTGAATGCAGAGCCTGCCTTTTCCTATGAAGAGCCTCACTTGGACACCTGGTATGTTCTTGATCTATTCTAGTAATTTCGCTGATTAGCTCTGATACCTTCTTGGTTTCTAATTTATTTCTGTGGGAAAGATGTGAGATAATCTGTCCTCTTAAGAAGGCCTTCAGGGTTTCCCAGAGTATTCCTGCAGAGACCTCTGAGGATGTATTTGTCTGTAGAAAAAAAACTGATTTGTTTTGATATAAATTCTGTACAGTTGTCATCTGCTAATAAAATTGGGTTAAGACACCATCTGTGAGTTGAGTATGTGGGGCATAATTATTTTACCTCCAAGATCAGAGGGGCATGGTCGGAAATAACAACAGCGTTGTACTTGCAAGATTTAATCGTAGGCAAGAAATTGTTATTTATAAAGAAATAATCAATTCTTGAGTAGCAATGATAAACTGGTGAGTAGAAGGAATAGGTTCTTGAGATTGGGTTTAGAAACCTCCAGGAGTCTGATAAGTTGTGGTCAACTACAAACTGTATAATTGTCTTTGCAGTGTTAGATTTCATCACCCCTGTGACAGGAGACCGATCTAAGTCTGGATTTAAAACAAAATTAAAGTCCCCAGCCATTATAATTTTATGAGTGTTCACATTGGGAATGGATGTAAATACATTTTGCATGAATTCCCTATCATCCACATTTGGTGCATAAACATTTATCAAAATCACTTTACAGTTAAATAAATTGCCCATGACAATCACATATCTCTCTTCAGGATCAGATACTACATCTGATACCACAAATGAGTCTGTTCTATGTATAAGAATTCCCACGCCTCTAGTTTTCTTTGTAAAGCTGGAATGGAACATTTGGCCAGTCCAGTATTTTTGCAGCCAGAACTGATCCTTGCTTAATAAGTGGGTCTCCTGTAAAAATACTATTTTAGCGTTTAGACCTGTTAGGTGAGAGAATACTTTCTTTCTCTTTAATTCGTGATTCAGGCCTTTAACATTCCAGCTCACAAAGTCAACTGTCCCATCATGGAGACATTGTTTCTGAATTTTTGATGTCATTTTGTAGTCTTAACTGGAAGTGAGATAGCTTTGACCTTAATTTCCAATTTTCCCAGGAGTTATTGCCATGCAGCCTATTGTTACGTTGGTAATTATAATTATAAGGATTAAAAGGATTGATTAGATATAGCTTGCTCTCTTTCTCTCCCACCCCTTATCCCCCCCCCCATTTTGCCTCCCCACATGAGGCTGGACCCTACTTCAGAAAGTCCCAGTCCTCCGACAAACCTAGAGACAGAGCACGTCCTACACAAAACAAGCCCCCCAGCAGCGGCGTTTGAGGATTAAAAATTGAGATATCTATTGCCGATAAAGTCTAAATACTATAAGCATAAAATATAATCTTCAACAGTCTTGAAATATTAAGATAGTAAACCCAGGGAATGATGTTAAAAAGTGGTGCTGGGTAAGCATAGTAAACCCTAATGCAATAATAATAATAACAATAAACCAAGGGTATGATGTTAAACAGTCTCCTTTAGAATAGTAAAAAAAAAAAAAAAAAAAAAGTTACTAATTTAATTTCTTCCACACATACACATATAAGTGTATAATTGTAATTAAAAGCATAAACAGAAAGTGGCAGAGAAGAGAAAAGGATGTATAATTATGGTACCAGTATCACTGCAAGCAGATCAGACAGCAGGTAATATTTTCTTGCCATGCCATGACAGGATGCGACTCACAATCATATTTCAAAAAAGTGTTGTGATCAGCTTTCTTAACTCTTTTTCTGCTTCCTCCATAGTGGTGAAGATGTAATGCTTATCTTGAATATCCACTTTCAATCTGGTGGGAGGTGGCACGGTGGCGCAGTGGTAGCACTGCTGCTTCGCAGTTAGGAGACCTGGGTTCGCTTCCTGGGTTCTCCTTGCGTGGAGTTTGCATGTTCTCCCCATGTCTGCATGGGTTTCCACTGGGTGCTCCGGTTTCCTCCCACAGTCCAACGACATGCTGGTTAGGCGCATTGGTGATTCTAAATTGTTCCTAGTGTGTTCTTAGTGTGTGTGTGTGCCCTGCCTAACCCTAACCCTAGCACCCTGTGTTGGTTGGGACTGGCTCCAGCAGACCCCCGTGACCCTGTAGTTAGAATATAGCGGGTTGGATAATGGATGGATGAATCTGGCAGGATACAAGAGGCTGTATCTGATATCGGCTTTCCGCAACCACTGTTTAATGTTGTAAAAAGCAGCACGTTTAGCAGCTGTTGAGGGTGAGAAATCAGGGAAAATTTTAAAATATAATCTCTTGTTTCTGTCTGAGAAGTGACATTACGTTAAGCTTAAATTGTAATCTCTCGAAGCACACAACAAGAGTCCTACGTTTAGAGGTATTTGATCCCGGTATGCGATAAGCTGCTGCTATCTGTGTCTGATTTAAAGTCCTCTCCAATTATTTTTGAGAAAAGTTCAGCTATGAATTTCACTGGGTTTGGACTTTCACGATTCTCAGGTAGACCTTCGATTCTAATATTATTCCTTCTGCATCCACCTTCCAGAGTAGCAAGTCTGTTTCCGAGTTTTTTGCATTCGTAATTCGCAGCTGTTGCTTTTGCATCAGCGGTAGATGCCGAATCTTCAGCTGTTTCAATTTGAGTCGTGAATGTCTGCTTAATGTCTTCCAGCTGATCGGCAAATGTTCTCAGTTTAGGCACATTTTCCTGAATTTGTTCCTCAATATTTCCCAGCATACCTTTAAAAGCTGCATCAAAGCGATTATAAACATGTTTTTCCAAGTCTTTATTATCCTGTCTTGAGCAAGCCATTTATTTCTTTCTTTATATTTGTCTGAATGTCTTTCTTGAGCTCATTTATGGCCGTGGCCATTGTTGCGATCATTACCTTCAGTTCAGACAGATTGTTTCAGCTTTTGTGCTCTGCAGGTGAAGTGGCAAGCCCTATTACAGCCGATGCTTCCGGCTTTTGAGGAGTAGATGAAAGCGCGGACTGCAAGGCCATTTCCAGTTTCAAGTGATCTT
This sequence comes from Erpetoichthys calabaricus, assembly GCF_900747795.2. Classification (NCBI taxonomy): domain Eukaryota; kingdom Metazoa; phylum Chordata; class Cladistia; order Polypteriformes; family Polypteridae; genus Erpetoichthys; species Erpetoichthys calabaricus. Next base: position 39,267,725 of record NC_041402.2, read on the forward strand.
CTGGAATTGGCAAGCTATCGAAACCTGCATCACTTGCACATTTGCTCCCATTTTTACTCTCGACAGGAGATGATGCAGCGGAGTAGGGTGCTGGGGAGTCTGTGCTTTCGCCTGTTTGTTCTCCAGGTCAGTCTCTGAAAGGCCATACCTTGCACTTGGGCTTAATGCCTGTCTAGACTTGGATGTAGCTTTAGATTTCATTTCTGTTTCTTTCTGACCCCCTTTCTTGTTGCTCATGTTTATATAATGTAATAGAAACTCCTCAGGCTGGGTAAATACAGGATACCTTGAGATAATAAGAAATAAAAGAAAAAATAAAACCGCTTCTAATGGAGCTCCGCTTCAGACGTCCATCTCCCGTAACGGACGAGACCTAATATTTTTTTTAATTTTGAGTTTAGCCCAAGACTTGAGCTTTAAGTTTTTAAATGACAAAGCTAAACTCTAATTACCAAGAAAAAAATGATTACATTTTATGTGTTTTATATCATCATGATATATTTGCCTTAATGTGGACTAAAATTTGAAAGAAACTTTTCTCTGCTACGGCATCTTGCATATACCCTGATAAATTTGCCCTGTACTCATGTTGTAAATGTGGAGAAAGCATGTGCTGGCCACTTTTTCATAGTATTTAAACTGTACACAGTATAATATGCAAAATGCCCCTAGTTTTAGGAATGCTAAAATCACAAATAAAACAATATTTATATGCTCAAATGTGTATATTAGAGAGATATATAAATGTTTATAATTTAGTGCTTTATAGCAGTTTTATTGGTATTTTATTCATACACACTAAATATATTTACATATACATACATACATATACTGTATAGACAAATGCTCACATATATACACATACACACACAAATAAAAGTTAGTTTTTTTTTTAAATTACATCTTATATATTTGAAGTGTGATGAGTTCTAAGTCTACATGAAATACTAAACAACCAAACAAAGTTTATGGCTTACTGAACTGAATTTATGCAGTAGTAAAAACAATTTATGTACCATATGGTTAAAGTTACAAACCAAAAGAACAACCTATGGGTAATTTGTTGTTCACACTCTACTAAAACTTTGATGATAGTAGACAAAAAAAAAATAATCCAAATGGGTTTTTGCAAAATGAGTTTGAAAATCAATAAAAAGAAATAATATTTATTCAAATGAATGTATTGTACTAATTTCTGAAAAGCTGAAGAGCAAGGGTATTTAATTACAGAGTATTTGTGTAAATAATAATTTTATTATAGATTTCAATAAGGTCAGCATTTGACTAGCAACACTATTTGCTTGAATGTCTGACATGCAAGTAAGAATTTCTCTGAATGCTAAACATAAATGTAAACTTGTTTTTTCTCTTAGACAAATATTTCACAAACTTTAGCTTGCTTAGTTACAATATATTAATTAAGTAGCATTATACTCTAAAATTAAACAATAAAAAATTCAATTAAGCTACAGTATTTACCATTCATTGTTAAAAAAATGAAATCTTTTCAATATTTTTTAATTTCATTCGTTTATAAGGCAATTCATGCTATTGAATTAAATGGCTTACCTGGACCTTTCTCTAGAAAAACCACTTTTGATTCTGGAAAAAAATTAGAGCCAGTGATCACCATCTCTTCTCCTCCATTAACAGAACAGCTACTCAGGCTATATTTCTCGATTTGTGGAAGCTCCTGAGCTGATCGTTGAGCTATGATAGAAAACAATTCAATTTAAAAGAAAAGTTCTATCTTTTATGAGGGAAAACTATAAAAATACTGGTATCAGACCATAATCTGCTTTCATGGTGTAAACCCATAGATGCATACTAATTTCACGCGTTGTCTTTTTTGGAACACTGACCTAAAAGTAAAGTAGCATTGTGAACTTGGGCTTGACTAGGCTGGAAAATTTTTCTTTACAAATGAGTATACACAACTTTCTTACTCATTTGGACTGAAATCATTTTGCACAGAACAGAAAACTACTCCATCAGGGCGGTGGACAAGTTTTTGCCCACATAGGTAAGACCAGCTCTGCAAAGACAGTGCGTGTCATCTACAGATTACAGTGCTTCAAAAACTGCATATAATTCCATGTCGTTGCTTGCTCTCTGCTTCAGCTTTACTTTGATCTCAAAGCACAACTGATGTGATAAGAGATGCAAAAATACATAATAGTTCTGAATACTAGTTTCAACAGCTGTTCTGGTGCTTTGGCTTATTTAGTTTAGTTAATGTAGTATGCCAATGCAGCTCTTGCTAGTAGAGGTGTCACATTCATAGCTGAATTTCAATAAATGTTTACAGTATGAATATTCAAAACTAAATTAATAATGTCAAATATTTCCAATTTGTGTAGACAGTTATGTTACATTATATGATTTTTCAGACCAACACCTCATACTGGCACATCAAATCCAAAAACAGTTTATCTATATTTTTGGTTGAATGGCAGAGCGGAATATGTGTTTGATCGGTATGCAATTCCACACCATTCAATGTATTTCCATCAGCTTTTGCACAGATTTCCCATTTGTACAGGGAAGACCACAGGCTAAGTTTTGTTCCAAAATGTTTCCCAGTGGGAAACATTATTTACTGACCACACCTGCGCTTTACTAGAAAAGTACCTCTAGGAGGCATTTTTGGGATTTGGCTCAGGTTTACAACGTTGCTCCCCAATGTGGGTTTAGCCAATGAAATTTTGGTTTGGAGCCAAAATTTCCTCCCCTAGGGAATTTCATTTTTAAATGCAGACAGAGATGCAAAGCCTCCACTTTAGCTGGAGAAGCTGCCTATCTAATATTTTCACTCCTGCTGAAAGGACTCCCTAAAAGATGAGCTATACTTCATGCAATGGTAAATTTTGTTATATATACATGCATACGCTAAACTGATAAAGGAGAAGCAGGAGTGTACTATGTATCTCATTTTGTCACTGAGGCTCAGTAGGGCTGTGGGCATTGTCCAACCTGCATAACAGCTTAATAAACTATTGTGCAAAAATCAAGTTAATAGTGACAATTTTGTGCCAAATATCCTATAGAGAATTTTAACTCGCATTCCAATTTACAACAAGTAAATATTAATTTGAAAAAGTGAATCTCAGTTATTGTATTAAGTTAGAGTTTTTTCTCATTAGCCGAGGGGTATAGTGCTGAGTAAAGGAATGGAAAGTGGCAGTTAGTGAGAGATTAAATTTATTCGTAATTTTTGGTACAAATATTAGATGGGTTTTCCTGGGTTGATCTATTACTAGCCCAGTAATGCTTGTTACAGCCAACAAAGCAACTATCTGTTGGGTGCTTTTGGAATGCTTTTTGCTGCACATACAGGGTAGGCTACATACTTTTGAACTATTCTTTTTATAGTATCAGTGACAGTCATCACAGAGACAATCTGCTCTAGGGGCTTATTATGTAAAAGGGTCCTGGGATAAGCATTATGATGACTCCAATTCAATTCTGAAGTGACAGTGAAATTGTTAAAAAATGAACGTAGCATGAGGTAATTTTGATGAATATGACTGCAAACGATGCAGATTTGAATTCTCTTCTGGTTTATGCTATAGCATATCTGAGGGATTATATTGCCCTAAATGTTTTTCATGACACAAACAATTTAAAGAATATGCTGATGTTATATTAACGGGATGTTTTACAATGTGAGATGAGTTAACGGAGCTCGTCTGTTCAGTAAAATTTTGACTTTGATACTAATACCAACTTTCAACCATCAGCAGATGCTACACCCCTCCCCTCCCCCCCCCCCCCATTTTACTTGGGGCACCCAGTGTGCGTTGAAGCTTCCACACGTGGAGTCCTGATCACATTAAAGCCAGGGAAGTATAGAGGTCCATTGTTAAGAAGTTTCAATCTTGAAGAATGAGGACGTGGGTGTCCCCCGTAAATTCTCAATTGTGTTGAAACTTTGGGGGTGAGGTAGGGAAGGTCCCCAGTAAAGTCTTGACTGTACTGAAACAAGAAGCAGGTTCCCCTAATCAGTCCTGCGAGTGTCACAGGTGGTTGATGGAGATGACGGTTGGAAAACTAATGTTTACTTTTGGTACCAAAAATACTGAAATGTGAGCACTGCACCTTTTTAAAAATGATGTTTTTCAGTACCAGTATACTGCACGACCCAAGACTATGACTTGGGTTTGCATACAATTTTTTAGACAATACCAGTTTGGACTCCAATGAGATGTGCTGAAGCATTCTATTAACTTGAACTTTAAGTTGCAGTGGTTCAGGATATTTATGTGCAGCTGTAGCTGGAACTTCAAGGACTATGCTTCAGGCAAATAACACTCACCACAAAAATAAATGTGCTGTTAGCACTACTGTATAACTGTTCCCCTTTTTAAGGGTGCATAGGATGATGGAGCCCAAGGTTTTGCACATGCCTGCAATCAATGAAAACACATTTCTGATTTTGTTTTTGCATTCAGGGAGCTCTCATTTACCAGCTGATAACTAAGATAAATGTTCTCCTCCATAGGCTAGGTTCTTAGTATCTACTGTGACGGATGGCTGGGGCCCATGCCTGGCCTGGACGCCCCTTCACCACATCTGCCAGGGGAACAAGGGTGGGAAACCCAGTATCTCCCCCTGGACACTAGATGGCAGCCTCCCTGGGTTGCAGCGGTGCCTCGGACTCCCCCAGGGCTTCATGGGGGTTGGAGTTCTGTGCAGCTCTGTGGGGTTCCGCAGGCGCTGCCAGGGGGTGCTGCAACAGGAGCTGCTGGCCCCTTTTGGGCACTGGTTTTGCCTTACCCAGAAGTGCAGCCAGATGTCGGCAATCAACCACCTGGAGCACTTCCAGGTACCCAATAAAAGGGAGCCAGCAACCACCACTCAGCAGCCAGAGTCAGGTGGAAGGAGGACAAAGCTTGCGGAGGAGTGGTGGTGGTGGTGGTGGAAGGAGGAGTGATTTTGTGGTGTTGCTTAAGTATTGTACTTGGGACTGTGTTGTGGCTGGAGGGATTACGGGAAGACGTGCCCTTCAACTGAAGAAGAATAAAAGTTTTTTATTTTACACGTGCCTCCCATGTCCACTCTGTCGGGTCGGGCGCTATAGCGCCTTTTCTTACACCACTAATAACCAAATACACTCAATAGGAAAATTCTTAAGAACACCCACGCACCTGGTTATCTTGCAATTATCTAATCAGCCAGTCAGATGGCAGCACAGCAATGCATAATATCATGCAGAAATCCTTGCAATTATCTAATCAGCCAGTCAGGTGGCAGCAGAGCAATGCATAATATCACATGGAAACAGTTCAGGAGCTTAGTTAATGTCCACATCAAACAGCAAGTCGTCAAGTTGGGGAGCATGCACTGGTACAGTGCTTTGCCGCACCCACTACATGACGAAACAACTTGGGATCTTGGTTTGCAACACCCCCAGGCAGACACGCAGCCCAGTCCCACCCTCCGGAAATGACCCTCTATCTGCCGCTGCCAGGTGTTATGTGGGTGACCCCTTGGCCTGGTCCAGCCACTTGGGTCCCCAACAATGAGGATCTTACGAGCCGGATCACCCTCTGGGAAATGCACCACATGGCCGTAGTGCCGTAACTGACGCTCCCTCACAATGCAGGTAATGTGCCTCATTCGGGACTCCATGAGCAACTGCTCATTCGACACAAAGTCAAACCAACGGTACCCAAGGATTTTTCGGAGAGACACAGTACAAAAGGAGTCCAGTCTTCATCTCAGGTCACTGGATAATGTCCATGTCTCACAACCATATAGCAAGACAGGAAGCACCAGGACTCTAAAGACTTCAGTGTTCTCCCTAGCGTCTTTTAGCCGGGCACTCTGGGAGTTCACAAGCAAAGAGTATGGGGAGGTGGGCTTTCGAGAGGGGACTGTACATGGTAATAGCGGGGGCAGAGCAACTTAATACAGTAGAAAGGAGTATGGAGAGGTGGGTGGGCGGGCGGGCGAGAGGGAGCTGTACGTGCTAATAGGCGGCACTTCACAAGCAAAGAGGACATGGAGGTGTGCGGGCAAGAGGAGGACTGATAAAATAAATAAGACTAATGGAACCAGCCTGTCAGATATCAGAAAAAGGGCGTCAGGAAGTGACATCACTGTTCTCAATGTCAGTGCAGTCTGTGTGCTAAGCGTACAGCTGCTCTCTTCTTGTTCAGTACATAGCAAACCAATATATATACAGTTGTTTAAGCATTAGGTGTGTTCTGTGTGCAAAAATCATTGTAGCACTCACTGTGGTTCCTGTTAAAGTGACTCCCTCTGCCATTTTTATATTTGCTCATACTGAGGGTTTTGTTAAAGTGACCCCATCTGCCGTTCTTAGATATACTCATATTTGGACCTGCGTCCATATTGGAAGTGTGCAGAAATCCTTGCAGCACACACTGTTCCCTGAGCATATGTTTTTTTTTCTGCATTACTGAGGGTTTTGTTAAATTGACCCCATCTGCTGTTCTTAGATTTGCTCATATTCGGACCTGCGTCCATATTGCAAAAAAGTGTGCAGAAACGCTTGCAGCACACACTGTATCCTGAGCAAAAGTTTTGTCACTGAATTGCTGAGGGTTTTGTTAAAGTGACCCATCTGCCATTCCTTTTTTTGTTCATATCTTGCCCTGCCGTAGTGCAAGTGTGCATTGAATATCCAACAGGCTCCCATTTTCCCACTCAAAAGTCTTATTCATAAGTACTTTTAATTTTTTCCAAACGTTTTACCAACATGAGTAAAAAAAACGTGTTCAGAAAACAACACTGCTCAGTTTTTTCAGAAAAGAGATGCCACAAACTAATGAAGGTGCAGCGTCAACTCCTGATGTGGCAATTTCAGACAAAGACATTGCAGAGGCTGGTCTATCAGGGGAAATCTCTTCAGCACACACTCTGCCAATTGATAAATCTAAGTACCGCTTATCCGGCATAAACAAACAATAGTTTAAAGATTTTGATTGGCTAATGGTGAAAGAAAATGGTATGTGGTGCTCATTGTGCATGAAATATTCAAACAAACACCCCCCCGAGGAGGGAGTTACTTTGGGTAAACGTGTCATACACAAGAATTCGAAAAGAAAGCTTGCTGGACCATGAAAAAAGTAAAACGCATATTGAGTCTTCTGCTGACCTTTTAGGTAAGCGTGTACTAGAGCAAACTGGAATCGGTCAAATTGAAAGATCTGTATCTGTGTTAAATAACTTACAGAGAGATGCCTTTGTGGGAGCTTTAAGATCCATGCATTGGTTGGCAAAAAATAAGTTGCCACATACAATGTTGTTTGAAAAGCTGTTGGAACACTGTAAAGAAATGGGTTGTTCCTTTTTACAACATCTCAATGTTGCTAAAAATGCACATTACACCTCTGAAAGAGTAATGCAAGAGCTGCTGGATGTCTTAGCATCAGGAATAAAGTCTAACATACTGAAAAATATACACACTGAAATTTTTTTTCATTATTCTGTGTGATGAAACCACAGACATCTCAGTTGTAAAGCAATTAATTATTTACATTAAATATGTTTGTCAGGTCACTAAAGAGGTCAGAATTAGTTATCAACCCGCAATATGATTGATGGCAAAGCGGAGATATTCTGAACATCCCCCAGATTAAGCTGAAAATGGCCAGTGACACTAGATGGCTGTCTCATGACTCTGCAGTACAGAAACTATGACAGTGTATGACGAGTGTCATAGTTGCGCTGGAAAGAGAGGCCACTGAATGAAAAGACATCACAGCTGAAGGATTAAGAAGATGTTTTAAAACATACAATTTTGTTTCTTCTCTGCTGATGCTTTCAGACGTATTACCTTTGTTGTCCAACTTATCTAAGGCTTGGCAAATGCAAGATGTCAATCTTACCGAAATTCAGCCAATTTTGCTCGCCACAAAATTGTCCATCATGGAGTTGAAAGACACTCCTGGGAGATATTTTCAAAGCCTTCATCATTGTCTGGCAGAAGAATGGTCAGATCTCCGCATTGTTTATACACAGAGTGATGTAATGTCATTCAAAACTGCAATATATGATAAATACCTAGAGACAGTTGTCAAGCACCTAGATGGAAGATTCACTGACGTGCCAATTATTTCCAGCTTTTCAAAAGTTTTCAATGCAGAAGCTCACGATTCAAGCGAGTCTGCTGAAATTCTTTTCGATCATTACTCCAATAATGGTAGCCCTCCAATTTTAAAATATGAAAGCAGAAGTCAATCATACAAAGACTTCAGTCCAAAACAGATTTTACTAAAAATGGCAACGACATCAGAGCTCAAAGAGTCGTTTCCAAATTTAGCCAAACTAGGTCATATTGGGTTAGTGATCCCAGTGAGCACAGCTGAATGTGAAAGGGGGTTTTCTTCCCTTAAAAGGATCAAGACATGTTTGAGAAATCGCATGAATCAAAGCACGCTAAATAATCTCATGCTGATCTCCTTGGAGGGCCCAGATCCTGGGGACTTTGATTATGGAAAAGCTGCAGACAACTGGGCCTCTAGGAAGAAAAGAATAATTATTTAACTGAAGACACCTTCTGCATATGCAAGTTGGCTTTGAAGAATATTGTTTAATTTTTCTTCATTAGGTTTCCCATATTTTTTTTATTGCATAACAATTGTTATTTAAAATTTTTGTTAGGGTTGCAGGATCCTGAATTGGATACTTCTTAAATTTAATAAAAATATTCTGGCACAAGTGTCAAACCTTAAAAAAAGGAAGTCATATTGAGCATTGGAACATACTTAATAATAATTAACTAATAAAAATAGTGCACATTGAATTTTCCTCACCACCAAATTTTCCCGTCCGGCTACTTTTTCTTGCCACCCGGCTGGAAAAAATTTCTGGGGAGAACGTTGGACCTTCGTCATTTTGCATAGATATCGGGAGCGCAACAAACCCCTTTCCAGCAACCTCATGACCCCCCATGCTCTCCCAATCCATCTACTGACTTCATAAGAAGAGTCACCAGACACATGAATGTCACTGCCAAGGTAAGCAAACCTCTCAACAAAGTCGACACTCTCTCCGCAAAAAGACACACTGCTAATGGCTGTGACCAAGAAGTCATTAATGGCCTAGATCTTAGTTTTTATCCAGGACACTCGCAAGCCCAGACACTCACTCAGTTTCTCGAGCACCCCAATCAGAGCCTCCATTAACTCCATGAAGATCGCAGCATCGTCAGCAAAGTCAAGGTCTGTGAATCTTTCTTCAACAACAGATGCCCCACAGCCGCTGGACCCCACGACCTTGCCCAACACTCAGTCCATACAAGCATTGAACAGAGAAGGAGCAAGAACACACCACTGACGAACCTCAGAATCAACTGGGAAAAACGCAGAGGTTGTGCCTCCACTCTGCACAGCACTTACAGTACCAGTGTACAGGCCGGCCATGACGTCCAGCAACCTCAAGGGGATCCCGCGAACCCTCAGGAAGCTCGATCAACTGAGTTGAACACTTTGCGAAAATCGACAAAGACTGCAAAGAAACTCTGCCAATATTTGCGTTTGAACTCCATGAGAACCCTCAGTGCCAGGATACGGTCGATGGTTAGATTTCTTAGGCGTAAAACCAGACTGTTCCGGTTGCTGGTAGGTGGGTAGGTGAGCAAGTGATCACGGATCCTATTGAGGATGACCCTAGCAAGTACCTTACCCGGCACCGAGAGCAGTGTTGTCCCCCTGTAGTTGCTGCAACCCAGGTGATCACCCTTCTCTTTCCAGATAGGGACGGCAAGTCCCGTTTTCCAATCAGTTGGGATGATGCCTGTCTCCCAAATGGAAGCAAAGATTGCTTGCAATGCCAGGAGGACAGCCTTACCACCATCTTGGAGAAGTTCACCCCGGATACCACAGATCCCTGCAGCCTTTCCCCCCCTCAGCTGGTTCACTACCTGTGCAATCTCAGTGAGATTGGGTGGTTCACAGCTAACTGGACGATCAGCCTCAATAACTGTGAACCGAGAGATATCCAACGTCCTAGCCGGAGGATCAGCTTTGAACAACTGGTCAAAGTAGGCAGCCCAGCGGGTCACAACTGCAGTGTCATCCGTAAGGACCGTCCCGTCAGCTGCCCTGACTGTGACTCTCAGAGGAACAGATTCAGATGTGCATAATGCTTCGATTCCTCTGTAAGCAGGACGTGGGTCGCTAGACCACAGATGGTGTGTCACTTGCTCACAGATTCCTCTAACAAATGCTTCTTTATCTGCCCTCAGAGCAGTCCTTTTCAGTTCCCAGTACAGACCAGAGTTGCCATTGAGCCGTGCACTGCGACTCCTCTCGATGATTTCCAGGGTGCCCTGCAAGATGTAACATCTCCTTCTGGGAACACCGGTAACACCAACACAACCCTCAGCAACCTTCAGGGTCCTGTCACGGAAAGTCTCCCGCATCACATTATAAGATCGGCAGTCATTTCCAAACCTGAAAGTTCCTCACACAAACTGCGTGCAAACTCATTAGAAACAGCCTGGTCTTGGAGTCTGGCCAAGTCCAGGCTCATTTTCCTAGTAGGTGGTAAAATGGCTGAATAGGGAAATATGTGAGTGATTTCGACTGTGGCAAGATTGCTGTTGCCAGACGGGCTGGTTTGTGTATTTTTGCAACTGCTGGTGCTTTCATGAATAACAGTCTATAGAGTTTACTCAGAATGGTGTGAAAAAACAGAAATCAACCAGAGGGGGCAGAGGAGGATGGTCAGAACAGCCCGAAGTAACAGAAAGGCTACAGTAACTCAGATAACTACTGTGTACAAAAGTGGTGGGTAGAAATGTACAACAGAACAGAATGTACAACACATTGAAACTCGAGGCAGATGGGCTACAACAGAAGATGACCATGTCATTTTCCACTCCTGTCAGCTAAGAACTGAAGGCAGTGGACATAGGCTAAACAGAACAGGGACAGTTGAACACTGAAAAAATGTAGCCTGGTCTGATGTGTTTCAATTCCTGCTAAAGCACACAGATTATCAGGTCAAAATCCGGCGACAACAGTATGAATCACTCAAAATAACTTGTGTCAACAGTCCAGGGCTGGTAGCGGTGTAATGGTGTAGGGAATGTTTTATTTTAACAGTTCAGGCCTGTTAATACTAGTCAATCATTGCTTGAATGCTGCAATATAAGTAAGTGTTGCTAACCATGTCCTCCCATTCATAACCACAATTTACCCATACTCTCTAATGGCTATTTCCAACATGATAATGAACCATGTCACAAAGCAATGACTTCAGTGTTCTTCAGTGGCCTTCTCAGTCACTTGATCCGAGTACAAAACAACACATCCTTTGGCATGAATTTATTAAGTAATGTGATGATATCAACATGGACCAGAACTTCAAAGGAATGTTTCAAACTTTTAAATGTACTTATAATCTAGTGGAGTTGTGCATCTAGGCTGTTTCTTTTTCTATACTGGTTAGATCCAGTTTACCCTCTTTTCTGAAGACAGCAGTAGACAACTTTATGAATTCTTCAGTTTCTTGGCAAACTGGTGTGTTTCAAGAGAAAGCCGATTCATTTTTGAACCCAGAGTCGAACTTTAGAAAAGCAAGGAAAGACAATTTATTTGCTTTACTGAACAGAATAACATGTTTAAGGTATGCTAACACATTTACCCAGGTTTCTCTAATGACCAATTTGCATGTAAATCTTATTAATTAAGGGTGACCTAAAACAGTTTATCATTAGGACACTGGAGTAATGGATGTATGAAAATGAATACATTATAAATCAGTCACTTCAAGAACTAACAGCCAAATGAAACATTAGTAATGTCTTGGCTATATTTTAAATCAATTTAATAGTACCTTGACAAAAAAATGTCATTAAAATCATGAATATTTCTGGGTGATTTCAAACATTTCTTTAAAGATATACTTGAATTAACCACAACTGTAATCAACTGACCCAATACAGATCGTGTCTAATTCATTTTTGAACTGGGGTGTTGTAAAGTCTAGTAAATTGTTACAGGCACATATGCAATATACTGAAACTAAAATTATAATAGTAATTGAGTAATACATTTCTAAAATGTTAATTGTAGTAGATGTTATTTATTTTAAGACAGAGTATACTTTCTTAAGTAAATGATAACATGGACACATAAAATGTCTCATCTTGATCCACTGAAAAGATTAAAATCACTTTATAAAAAAGGGTGTGTGTTGGAGCAAAGAAATACAGTACATGTTTGCAGGAGTTTGCTCTATCAATATTGCAATAGAGACACAAAAACAGCACAGTAAATTTTAAAAGAGAATATTACTGAAATTTAGAACTTACAACATTCAATAGGAATAGAAGCCACTTGTAAGGACAGCACTTTTCCTCCAGCTTGTGGGATATGTACACGGAACACTACTCTCACACGGGTGTTCTTCCTGCCTATGTCTGTTTCACCTTTTCGAAGTTCAATATCTGAATTTCTTAATTTCAAAATGCCGGCACAGTCAATGCTATAGAAAAAAAGGAAAATAGAAAAATTCCTCTATAAATCATACTTAATACAGTATATTGAAAATATAATGAGCTTCATAATTAAAATTGCAAATTTTTAATAGGGTTTTCAGATACATACACAAAAACAAAAGCTAATAAATACATCGACAAGGACACTTTACCAAAGAAGTCCCAGAGGTTACAATTTCCTGCCTTGCTAACATTAACTAACTATTATTATCATATATCTAACTGAAAATGGATGCTTAATTCTTCCATGGAATAAAGATGTGATGTTATAATAAAGTATTCAAAATTTACAGACCATGTCTGAATTTATGGAAAAAGAGTTTAATCTCTAGGCGCACTTCATCTGGGGTTCTCATATTTTCCTTTTTCCTTTGCTCTGCTATTGGTTTCAATTAAAACTCTATAAAATTTTCAGTGAAAAACATTACAGTCCAAGCACCATAAATTCTTTGGGCAACACTGCTATTTTTATACTGTTAAGGCTTTAAGAAATGCATGCTCAGGGATGAAAAATGGAATCCTAAAGTACTTATGACAAGTACCTGGCTGACATGTTGTTTTCAGGGAGAAGAGGAATTTCGAGGACCTTTGTACTAGTAATTATGGTTTCCTGGCTGGCTGTTGCAACGGTCTTCCCAGTTATTCTATGCACCTGGTAGAAGGCATGTGGTCTTAGGTAGCGATCATCTGCTGTTCCAATGAACATCTGAAGGTTCACTGCTTTTTCATTATATCCTAGAAGCTGCAAGAAAAAGAATGAATTTAAAAAACATACTTCATTACTTCCCACTATAAAGTTACACTTTTTAAAAATTCTTTAACCTATATAACTGCACAAGTAATGATTCAGGCAATAGAAATACAGGAATACTGTATGTGGAATTATTCAAGCAAGTTGCAGTATAACAAGTTAGGATTTATTAGGATTATTCTATACAGAGACAGTAACACTTAACTCTGTCAGTAATTTTCATTGCTTCAGTAACAGTATTATCTTCATATTAATTAAATCATAACACGCTCCAGACAAAGCACAACAAATCCCTTTAGAATTAATGCACAAACCACAATGTTATTTTAGCTGTGTTACACAGATCTTTGCACTTAGATTTTAATTTTACAGCCTGAATACCTTCTCTCCAAGAGTAAATACAGTGCAAAAAATAATATACAGCATCACCCATAATACTGGATACTTAATCTGACATTAACATGCCTGCGTTTAAAAGGATAAAACTTAAAAATACAGGGCAGACTTTAGAACACTGCTGCCACCTGTTCTGACACAGAAGCAAAGTCAAAGTTACCTACTCCAGCCCGTATGCATGTTAAAAGCATAATCTAAATTTCTCCAATGAACTTGAGGTTTGAGGACTGTGTGTGACTATTTTTTAACGCAGCCCCCATTTTCAATGTGAAGGTACAGTATAATACTGCTCCATCACAACAAATGTTGGTCCCAACTGCAGAATTAAAATTACATTGTGCACTATGAAGTACAAAATTGGGCCCTTCATATACTGGTGGAATGCATGACTCTATAAAAAGAATAACAGTGAAGTCATGCAAAGACATCCTGTAAAATGTATTCACAGTAATTCAAATAAATCTACATTTTCCAAACTATGATTCCCTCAGAAAAGTATATACATCTGTGATTTATTTTTAATCTAGATCAAATCATGATTATACATTCAACTGTAATGTTTAATATTATACTCTATACAAAAAGATATACAAGTTATATATTTTGAATTAAATCATGATTATATTGCGAATTAAAATAATGTAATATAATATTAAATACAAAGTATAAGAATGATATCTAGTTATAAAAAATCAGAATAAATATTATATTCAATGCATAACCATTTGTACTCAATTTTGTATTCAAACAAATGCAAAATACTAATGCTCATGCTGGGTGCAGATTCAAAATATGCTAAAAGTGAAATCAAATACATATAGTAGTCATAATGAACACTAGATGACTAAGGGTCTCAAAGTTTTATATTTAAAAAGTCTGACATAAGAAATCTGTGTCGCTTGTTTAACTGTGCTTTTTTCATGAATAACAATAATAAAGTTGCATTCCATACATAAACAATACTATAGAGAGAAAAATGAAAAATAGTAAAGCCAAATGTAAAGCAGACAGGATCCGAAGAAATGTGCTACTGCAGTGTTTGGTATTCATGAAAGTTGCACAAAGCTCAGTTTGTACGCATTCCCTGTTTTACTGCAACCTGGGTACTCCCCTATGATGGCAGAAAACAGCAGGTGTGAATCAAATTGTGCAAAACCATGTTTTATTTAACAATATGATTGGTTCATGCGTATTAATGTTAATGCATCTTACGTGTTTCTGTAGTGACATTTCTTATGCATAATCCAGCAGTTTTGCAGCTTTATGTACACAAATGTGCTGATCCAGGAAATTCACAAGAATTATACAAGGATTTGAACTAGGAAATTATAGGCTCAGGTTCCTTAGAAAATTTGACACTGGCTTTGTTCATTGCAGAATTTACTAGTAAACTCCTCGGACACCTGCATGTGTGAGATGGGCTTATGAACTAAGAAAAGAACAAAAAAAAAAAAAAAGGCTACAAAACAGTAACATACTGAAAAATAGTTGAATGGTTTGTTAGAGAAATGCTTTTGTACAGAATAAAAAAAGAATATAATGTTAAAGTAGGTTGTGTGAGTGGCAAGTACAAATGCTTTGAAATAGCTTTGAAAATGTAATGGATATTTAGTGATACCTTAAACAAGTCAGGAAAAGATACTTAAGAAAAATGATGTTTTGTGATGGACAAACATCTGATTCTTGTTCTCACATCATGCAAAAATCACCTACAACCCCTCTTTGCAACACTAATTGTATA